>NW_014333536.1:38670-42875 GCF_000341935.2 Cephus cinctus
TTCTGCCGGTCCATGGAGACGTCTCCGTCGGGTACTCTCCTCTGCCGGGCAACTCGGTACGTCGAGACTATCTCCCCACGGCAGATTCGAGCACCTGGATCTCAATTAAACAATGATAAAATATTACGAGAGCCTTGACATAACTGTACGGATCAACCCGAGAGCGTAGCTTCTGAACAGGGTGGCGACCCGAAGGGAACCTGAAATCGAGAACGTTATCTGTATCGGTAACCGGAGCCGCCTTGGGACCGTGATTCGAAAAATCACGTCACAATATCCGTGCCTCCGCCACCAGTCCACTACTTTCCCCCGTTCCCTCCTCCCGAACCACGGACCTACGAACTCCTTGGAGATAGAGGTCGGTGGTACTGCCGTGCTGTCGGCAGCGCGCGGAGGTGCGGGGCCTTCGTAATGTGTCGTCCTGACGCCACGTTACAATATATACAGGGCGTCCCAGAATTGCTTTTGGACCGGAAAGTGGGAGATGCCTGGAGGTGGCCTGAGTACCCTCCCGCAAACCGTTTGCCAAAATTCGCGCGTCGCACTTAAATGCTTCTTATTTAAAAACTATCGTGAATTTTGGCAAACGGTTTGCGGGAGGGTACTCAGCGCACCTCCAGGCATCGCCCACTTTCCGGTCCAAAAGCAATTCTGGGACACCCTGTATATATTGTAACGTGGCGTCAGGACGACACATTACGAAGGCCCCGCACCTCCGCGCGCTGCCGACAGCACGGCAGTACCACCGACCTCTATCTCCAAGGAGTTCGTAGGTCCGTGGTTCGGGAGGAGGGAACGGGGGAAAGTAGTGGACTGGTGGCGGAGGCACGGAGCCCTTTTGAGTTGAGAGCCCGCACGCAAGGGGTGCTCAACCGCCAGAACGCACTGCCGGTACCCCGGGAACTTTGAACGGCTACGGTTTGCGAGTCCGCGGGGAGGGTGCCGGAGAAGAGGTTTGTTTTGATTTTTGACCTACCGCAAAGAGCGGTAGGTAGGATAGAGAGTGTGTCGCGGGGAATCCGCGTGTAAGGACTTGGGTGTCCGGCGGACCGCGAAAAATGAGTCCTTCTTCCGTGCTCGAACGATAGCGGAGCTATCGGATAATCGCGGATTGCGATTATCGGGATCTCTCGCAGAGAACCATGGGTCCCGGTTTTTTTTTTTGTATGGTCTAGTGCCAGTGCGGGCCGAGTGTGTGAAATTCCGAGTGTCTGATGGACACCCTCGTGGAGCCATGCGGCACCACGGGGATAGGCGGAAGGGACACGGCTACCACGATTTGGATTTGGTACGGGACTGAGTGGACAGCCAGTTCTCGGTAAGTACCGCGAGGACGGTCTTATTTAGAGAATATCTTGCGCGAGAAGATAGCCGAGCGGGAGTGGTACGGACACACGGATGCCTCAGGTGGCTACCGACGTCAGAGGGCACACTCCCGAAGAAGGGAAGGCTCGTCTCCAACGAGACTTGTTAGGATCGCGAATCGCGTCGCGAGGGGATTCGCGGATTCAGTAGGGACACCGAAAAAGGGACAGGTCTGGGGCAGGCTAGAAATCACGACTCGGAATAGTCGTGAGCCCCCATTGGAGAACACACTGTACGCGACGGGATTTGTATTGTAAAATCCGCCGTTTATTTGATGGTAATAAACGGAATCGCGGATTCAGTAGGGACACCGAAAAAGGGACAGGTCTGGGGCAGGCTAGAAATCACGACTCGGAATAGTCGTGAGCCGCCGTTGGAGAACACACTGTACGCGACGGGATTTGTATTGTAAAATCCGCCGTTTATTTGATGGTAATAAATGGAATGGTATCCTACTGGCTGTTTTATCATTTTGCGCGCCTAACCGTTGACTCCGAAATTCTCTCTCGTCGCCCCCATGTTCCCCTCTACCATTTTCAGTGCGCTGAGGCTGAGCCGCCGGGAGACCTGAAAACGGCCGTGGTGAGGGATGGTGGTGCGGGAAAGCCGCACCTGGCGCCCAACAATTAGATCTTCGGATCTTTTTACCATTTTCAGTGCGCTGAGGCTGAGCCGCCGGGAGACCTGAAAACGGCCGTGGTGAGGGATGGTGGTGCGGGAAAGCCGCACCTGGCGCCCAACAATTAAATTTTCGGATCTTTTCTTTGATTACAGCACGTTGGGAGCAGCCACGGATTATTTGTAGGCGACGCCGATGAACGGTATACGTCACAAAATACATATATATATATATTGTATTGTATATATATTGTAACAAAAATGTTACTGCAGACTCCCCTCCGCCCCCTGGCTCGAGGTCCCATAGGCCTCGAGTATTGCGTTTTAGAATCAAGTATTGTTAACTGCGTTTATTTAGATGTTTTAGCCATTACGTTAAGGATAGGACCCCTTCCCTCCACCCCTCCCACTCTGCCACCATTCCCCTTCCCCCGCAGGGCACTGGCTCGAGGACCATCGCCGAGGACCAACTACCACCACCAGCAACAAGGACACCGTCGTGGACCTGCCACTAGAGCACAGCATCCCTAGATGGACCGCGAGAGCGGCTACGTCGCCGAGGCAGCGGAAGGCGGGAATGGCATGGGCAGGAGGAACAACATATCGAGTCGCCCGTGGGATGGATGTCCAGCCACCACCATCGCTACCAATACATGCAGCCCCGGTGCAGTCCCGTCACACGGGCAAGAAAAAGTCCCGTGTGACAGCGGCGGAGCCCTCTCCCTCCGAGACCGCGGACGTGCCCGGGAGAGTTTGACAGGTCTGGAGGCCGCCATATTGACCGGCGCGCGCAGCCAGTACGCGCGCCGGCAAAGCCAGCGCCGTGCCGCCGCCACGAGGCCCTGGAAGGCCCGACAACACAGCTGTTTTGAACGGACCAATGCCCTGCCATGCCGGAACTGCCGACCAATGCCGAAGCGCGTAGCCCTCTCACCTGAGCAGCCCCAACCAATTAGCGAGGCCCTGGAGGCCCACGAGGACCCGGACGACCGGAAATCTTATCACTTCGAGCCAGGATAGCGAAAATAGCGAACGTAAAATCAGAGTGCGAGATCGAGTACGAGTGAAATTGTTGCGAGAGTGTCCACGAAGTGATTTATATTGGATTACAGTGTGACGAGCGATTGCGTGAGTACTTCTGAGTGATTGCGATTCCCTAGCTAATATCCCTTCCCTATCCGCCCTTAGTACTTGCCTTTAGACTTTTGTAAGTCCCTTCGGGACATAGCGAGCCGTCCCCACGTGGGCCGGTATTCTAGCGATTCTTCTTGTATCTGCGACGGGCCTTCCACCCTTAAGCTCGAGGCCCGTGGTATATTGCGTGCGCCCTAAGTTTAGTATCTTGCGTCCCTCCCCGACAACCCTCAGCCCTTCCCTCTCCTCTCACCCCCCTTTTCCCTTTTCGCGTTCCAACCGAGGTAATTTAGAAAGAAGCCATTTTGCGATCGAGAACCTTCTTCCCTGAGACCCCCTCACCTCTCCTTCCGCTAGCCATTCCATATCCCGTGAAGTAAACAAACGAGGACCTTTCGGGGTCACTCGTCGGTGCTACACCGTTACAGTAGCTGGCGCCCAGATATTGTTCCCCTCCGTTCCCCGACCCCCTTCCCACCGAGCCCATTTAAAGCCCTCCGACACCGCGTGCTCCCGAGTGAGTACACGCGTGACCATTTTGATTGCGTCTTCTAGCCTAAGTCCTCTACTTTTGACTATATTCTCTTTTCTTTTCTGTTATTTCTTATCTGATTTTGGTTTTACGTTTATTTCCGTACTTCGCTTTGTTAATTATACTTCTTATCTTACTCTAGCACGTGTTCCCTTCTTTCTGTTCGAGATCCCCCTCCCACCCGTAATCGAGATAGCTGTTTTTGCGAGACCCTAGACCACTCTACGAGGTTCAGAGCGTCACAAAATATATATTGTAACGAAAATGAATTTTCGTTAGTAGGGACGATTCGGGAGGGATGTGGTAAGCGGCTGGCGTAGCTCAGTCGTCAGAGCAGTCGACCGGTAATCGAAAGGTCCCGGGTTCGAATCCCGGCCCAGACGCCCCGCATTTTTCCCGGATCGTCCCTTGAAAAATAACCCCTCCACCGGGTTATAAAAGTAGCGCTCAACGTGGGGCCGACCCCCTGAGATTCTACCCTGAGCTAGTCCCGTTCCCTTACTATTCCCTCAGACAGTCCCAGTCTGTAGTACCCTGCTCCTTAACCCCCCCCCCC
>NW_014333536.1:42994-43316 GCF_000341935.2 Cephus cinctus
CCTTAACCCCCCCCCCCTCAGGCAGTCACAGCCTGTAGTATCCCTTCCTCCGTCGATTTGCGTTGAGTTTTAGGATTGCGAGTATGACCCCGTCAGAGACGAAGTCAACTCTGGTAGGGAGGATTGTAACGAAAATAAATTTTCGTTAGTAGGGACGATTCGGGAGGGATGTGGTAAGAGGCTGGCGCAGCTCAGTGGTTAGAGCAGTCGACCGGTAATCGAAAGGTCCCGTTCGAATCCCGGCCCAGACGCCCCGCATTTTTCCCGGATCGTCCCTTGAAAAATAACCCCTCCACCGGGTTATAATATATATATATATATA
>NW_014333536.1:43477-50040 GCF_000341935.2 Cephus cinctus
GTTATAATATATATATATATATATATATATATATATATATATATATATATATATATATATATATATATATTGTATATTGCAAGAAACAGTAGCTGTACAATTTTATTAAGAGAATAAAACATTAAGCATGACCATTCTGGGCAGCCGTGGTGCTCCACACGAAGGAGAGGTGCTCATGGTTATACAGGGAAAGTAGCTCCACCAATAACTGGTAAAGTGCCGGCGACCATAGGCCTTTCTTTTCCAAAACCAGCCGAAGATCGTCCAATATGTTGTCTGTGGAGGCATCATCCTCGTGGCGATCGAGCTCCGCCATCAGCGTGTCTTTGCAGCTGTTAGCGCTGTCGGTGATCTCGCGTAGTCTGTTTATTTGGACGGTCACACAGCGCAAGACTCTTTGGAGATTGAGGTACGACACTCTCTTCATTACGACCACGGGTGTGTACGGTCTAGCTCTTTTAATGCCCGAGTCGTCGTTACTCATACATCCAGGCATCGCTGGTTCGAAAATAATAGCTCGCTCACCATACCAGTACGTAAAGATTATTTCGTGAGCGGGCATGGAAATAGGTGTGTTAAAATCCTCAGGTACTTCCTTGATATTGTCCATTTTCAGCAAAACACAACTCTAGCCGGCGTCGGAAGTTTCGAATAACAGACCGAAGAACTATAGGTGAAATGTTTGCAATCGCATCTCTGATGCGTCGTTGCAGATCTGCTGGCTGGAGTTGTGTTTTGCTGAAAATGGTGGCAACATCGAACATCTCCTGCAATAAGTGTGCCCTACACCTACACAATCACCCACGTGCAATATACGAAATAGAACATGTAGGAAAGCTTCAATAAAGATAAGCACATTTTGTTCCATTTTCCTGTGATATTTTATAGATAATCGAGGAAAAAATCATAAAATAGGATATGGTTGAATTCGTCTCGATGAGACGAACAACTTGTGGGGGTTCAAAAATGTTGCCATTTAAAAAAACTGGATTTATGCTTACAACATAGAAGCATAAATAGTAGGAGCATAAATTCTGTTTACATTGACTTTCCCCCTTTGTACCCTACAACTTTCGTCTAACACATTTTGATGTCTCGCTCTTCCTTAAACAGATATTCAACCGTCCTGTTTCAAATGGGACACTCTGTATATATTTTTCTTTTTGTTACGATTGAAAAGTTTTACCCGATTTTCGACGAATAACGTTGCCATAAGAAAATCGTGATTTTTTTTTCGCTGGATCAGCTGTTTTGCATGGTCACGTTTTAAGGCATAAGACGGCCGAGGTCTAGCTGTACCCTGCTTTAGTTTGTATCACGACATCCCGGTAGACAGACTGATCACTTATAGCAATCACCAGTTTAAAAAAAAATGTCATCTGTAGGGAATATTCGCGAATGTATTGACAATTTCGTAAACACCCGCCTGATACAGCTATAAACCCGAGATTATTCTCATCGGTGTGGTGCTGAGAATTAAGATATTTTGGTTTAAGCACGTTAACGCTTAGATTAAAAACTGTATTTTCTCATTGTACTCTATGCGTACTAGCCAGGGTTCACAAGAGAGGATATATAAAAAACGATCCGTACATACTCTCGTTAGCCGCAGCGTATATTAACAAACGGGGAGTGCGCGATATCTGTATCACCAGGGCTATTATAGCCGATCATGCGTTCCACGAAGGTATGTATTTTCGACTTATCAATAATATTGCTTAAATAAACTATTTTTTAAAAAAGAAATAAATTTCACAAAAATTGACGCGATTTCACGACGACGCGCCCGAGGAGGAGGATCGGTTGCTCTTAGGGTGCCTCAATCGTGTAGAGGAGGTTTGCCCGGAACCAAGCACCGGCACACCGCTGATGATACAACACGCTAACGGTAAAGCATATACTTCTTAAAAAACAGTTTACGGATAATTTACGTTTTTATTAAAAAAAAAGTGCCAGGACCATCGACAACACTGGACACGCGAACGGCGGTAGAAGAAGAAGAAGAAACAGTAGAAAAAAAACAGAAATGCATTAAGTTACATGGGGTATGTATAATACAGCGTCGGAAAAAAAAAGAATGAGTTGTGCTATTCATAAATTGTTTTACAGATGCATTCACGGCTATAGCATCGGACGCCAACGAAGACGACGATCAAGATGACGTCGAAAATCGCTCCACCGTTTCCAGCGATTCTAACGAGCACGACCCATGTAATAATGATAACTTACAGAAACCGATTAAAATTTATTTGTGTGAAAATAAAAATTTTTTTTTTAAATTGTAGATTCGCTCGAAGCTGATATATACAACGACATCCGAGAGCCTATTGTACAGGGTAACCTGATACTACCGCAGGAGCAGGGCATTGCGGAAGAACCGATACTGTAGATTCTCAGGAACGGTGTGTACGTAGCGGCAGATGCCGACGAGGCTGCTGAAATATTAGCAGAGCTCGATGATGATGATGATGATGAGAATCCAAACGACTCAGATACGAAGAAGGTAACGTATAAAGTTGTGTTCCTTAGCGGTTAACGCTTTTTTTTGTCGAAATTGCTGACTTTAAAAAATGTAGGGGGTGATGAAAGCTAGTTAGACGCGCTATTCTCATACATAGGATCCATATTTAATCCTCGTGAGGAATGAGAAGTCAGTATGCGCTTAACACAATTTTTTTTTGTTTAACAAGTAAAAATAAAAACTTTTTTTTCCAAACGTTAAATGCAGAGGACGACGGGGTATGTCGGCAGATCGGCGGTGGACCTCTTCCAGCGCAGAGCGACGACGATGACGACGACGGAGATACCAATAACAACGTGCTACCACCGGGATATAGATTTACAATACAGTCCGAAACGACGCGTCGTATAAATAGGTTCGTTTAGACGGGCGGGAAATAACAATGGCTATCCGGAGGCCGCCCGAAGATTCTGATACAAATACGGTATCATGGTTACAAGGTGCACTCAGAGATATACACGCGTACCTCACAAGCTCGTGTACCGCATGGGATTATATAGAGGTAACGATCAAATCTGACAGTTTTGCGTGAGGGGCAGCGTGGCTGTCGTACAGACCGGCTTGAGAGCTTCTCGAAAACGATGTGTCGGGTGTGATATCGTCTGTCGCACAGAGCGCCCAGATATTCCAAATAGATAGGTCTTTTGTCATCGAGTCGTGTATAGTCGAAGTACCGCGGGGTACAGGACGTGTGCGATTAACGCACGAATTTGTAAAAAAACACTGTATACTGATCATAGTAAACAACGATAATTTCTGTCTACCTAGGACGCTCGCTGTGGCAATGGTACACACTGTACGGCGTCAACGGGGTAAATTACAAAAACAAGTTGCTCTCGAGTTTGTGACAAACGCGTGTGTAGACATACCGCCAGACGGTTGCGGTATTCCAGAAACTGCTAAATTTCAAAGCTACCTGACCCAGAAGGGTATAGCCATCGTTGATAATATAAAATCAAATCCCGGTCTGCGGGTAGTTGCTAAACTATGTCTGAATTCCTTTTGGGGAAAGTTTGGGCAGCGCGAAAATCTACCTAAGACGGAAATGGTAACGACTCGTCAAAAACTCGTGAGTCTGCTCACATGTCCGGAGGTCAAAATTACGGGTATTGTACCGCTAGATGACGAAGTACTCTACGTCTCACGAGTAACACGAGCGAATCGGTGATATACACAGCGTACACAAACGCCGTTATAGCCGCATACACCACGCAAGCCCGCCTTAAGTTGTATGACTATCTCGAGAAATTAGATCGACATGTACTGTATTACGACACCGACTCGTGTATATACTGTTACGTCTCAGCCCTCCAATATACGATACTAGTTAACCCATACATATACACAGCCACTTATACCCATGGCCAACCATATTATTATTGTTATACCCTAACCTATACAGACATTATACACACACATATGTCGATTAATCGTTTGATATAATTAATTTTATTGATTTATACTTATAAGTTTATACTTTTGTCTTGTTTTATATTCCGTTATATTATTGGAATCTTTAATTACGTTATCACTTATTTGACCGGAAAGATGTTACGCTTATTATTTCTATCAGGTATTATGTTCTTAAGGAATTTGTCATACCAATCCTTTATTATGTCTTGAAATAAAAGATAAACCTGAAGCTCCTCGAGACTAGCAGTACTCGCGAGGTTTCAGGTACAGAATTGGAAGACTCAGGTATGCAACAACAGACAGATAATTGTTAGTACTCTGATTTGTTAAATGATCATTGAGAAAGGGAATTAAAGACCAATCAGATTCATGAGAAGTAATGGAAGGGATAAGAATCAAAGTCATTAAAAGGGGTTGAAGAGCCCAAAAAGTCAGAGTTCGAGTGCCAGTCAGAGTTCCAGTTAGAGTTCTAGCTCCTGTTCTGAGGTAGAAGTGTGAAGTTGTGAAGTACATCAGAAGTCTTATAAAAGAAGTGCAAAGTCAAAGTTAGAGTCGAAGTCTAGAGTTCTAGGAACTTATATTCTCTTCAATTCAGTTCTTCGAAGTTATCCAAAAGTAAAGCATACCTGGTGACTCTAATCTGCGAATTTCGTGAACCATCATCATCACTATCATTTACAAAACCCTGACTACAATCTCATCTGGACTGAGGGTCCATCCAAACCACCTCATTGAATCGTCATACTTCCAAGGAAAGCAATAAAAGGAAACTGTTGAGTTCCCTGGAAATCATTGGGTAAGCCTATGAGTGCAACCACATATAATCAGGTACACACAATAATTCATTCATACCCAGAATATCTAACTTACATAAAACGAATAAGAATACCCGAGCAAAGAATCAAACAATTCGTTCAGTTAAAATTCGTTCTAGTTTCGTTAATCAGGATATCATATCAGACCCAAACAACAATCATCCTCGTATCGATCAAGGTATCCTCTGGAACCTAATTCCTATTTTCTACCGAATCTTATCTGCTGGAACAATTGACATAACGCGTGGACGTACCGTTTAGCACCGGCAAATCTGACCAACGAACCATCCTAACTACCTTTTTCTAAATCAGCATTCACGAAACCTCTTGAATATTGAACGTAAGAACTTAACCATATTCTGCGTATTTAGAGAGCGATCGTAACAACACATTAACAGCTGTTTCTGCTGCTAAGGCCCACATAGACTCAGGTAAGCCAGAATCCCCCAAAAAACACTTACGTGTAAAAAACTACGCCAAGTACAGGATTGCTGTGAATTCCTCTAACAAAAAGTATTGATATCATATTATTGAGGCCAAGTACATAAGTCACTACATGTTTTCCTATTATATGATCTAGCACTGGCCCATCATTTTAATTATATTTTCAATATTTCCTATAACGTTTTCGCTACTTTTTTATGTTACTACTGCTTCCCGTATTTAATTACGATTTAATGGTGATTTAATAATTAATAAAACTTTAGATGATTCCTTATCGAGTACTACTTGGTGGGTCCGTGCATTTCTTGATATAAATTTGGTACAAAACCAGTACCAATTTCCTATAGAAAGCATATTAACAATAACTCGTCAAAAATAAACACGGTAAAAGCTTAATAACAAACATACAGCATTAGAATACTATGACCACGTGCAAAGTAAGTACTTTGGAATTCCTGGCACGGACCCATCAAGTAGTACTCGATAAGGAATCACCTAAAGTTTTATTAATTATTAAATCACCATTAAACCATAATTAAATACGGGAAGCAGCAGTAACTTAAAAGAGTAGCGAAAACGTTATAGGAAATATTGAAAATATAATTAAAATAATGGGCCAGTGCTAGATCATATAATAGGAAAACATGTAAGTGACTTATGTACTTGGCCTCAATAATATGATATCAATACATTTTGTTAGAGGAATTCACAGCAATCCTGTACTTGGCGTAGTTTTTTACACGTAAGTGTTTTTTGGAGGATGCGAGGCTAAAACACTTATCATAAATGAAGGAATCAGAGATTTTGATGGATTTATCAAAGAATTAGAGAAATTCTATTTTTTATTCTATTTCCAAGGTGAAATGGGAACTATGCACCAAAAAAGGGATGAACCTCTGGTATCATACATCTGTCGATTTCGTACTAGGTAGTGAAGGTATCGGACATATTTTTGCTATTAATGCATCAGAGGAAGAAGTGGTTATAGAAAAACCTTGGGTCAAATTACAAGAATTTGAGGATAAACGTTCCTATGCCGATGTTGCTAAAATTGCTGATAAATCTGGTACGCATATTGAAACACATAACTTTTATCAACTCCATAGTATCAATGATCTTGATATTTCACCAGAAAACAGAAATTCTCGACTCCTTGAACTCTTACGACTTGATCACCTAAATCATGAGGAAATGGATTCGGTAATAAAGTTAATCAAAAAGCATAGCGGAAACTTTCATTTACCAGGTGAACCCTTAGGGGCCACGAGTAAGTTACGCCATTGCATTCGTACTACCGATAATCTACCTATCAACACTAAATAATACCGTTATCCGCCCGTGCATAAGGAGGAGATTCGCAAACAAGTCAC
>NW_014333537.1:0-17675 GCF_000341935.2 Cephus cinctus
GTTAATAAGTATTTACGACAGGGATATCCGTTATCTCCAAGCAAAACGCTGCGAAATTCGCCTGCTTCAAAACGTGCTCGAACAGCACTTCTATCAAAAGTTACGCTATCGTGTGTTGAACCTGGATGCCTCACAACAATATCCATAATTTCCATGTTTGGGCCACAGACAACCTGAAATAAAACAATTGTACATGAAGATAAAGTTCAAAAACATCTCTCCGTATTTCTGCTTGCCTGATAATATTGAAAAATGCATGTACCTGTACATTTAAAGAAAAATAGCCTTTTCTGCATCGAAAAACTTCGGCATTTTCTCCGCCTGGATTTGAAATTGGAATGTATGTACAATCCAAACATCCAACAAGAGAAGGAAAATAAGCAATCGTGTAAAATTTTGCTGTATTTCGACGGATTCCTGTGTCACTTCGTGGGAAACAAATAAATTGCTTCAACTGTTCAGCAAATGCTATGGAGACGTTTTTCACGATGCGGCTTACTGAGGCTTGACTCAACCAACGCAGGTTTCCATGAACCATCTAAAAAACCAATTAACTTTAATACTACTGTTATTCAAGTGTACACCACCACGGTATAAACTATAATATCATAGTTATTGAATGCATATATACCTGAAAACTGTTTGATGCATAAAATCTTAGGGCTGTTAGCAATTGTATAAGTGGAGGTATAGGTAGTCCTCGATTACAATGCTTTTCCAGCTTCGTACGCGTTAAAGGCAACAATACATCAATTACAACGGCTTTACTAAATCGATATCTTCTTGAAAATTCATGGTCTTCATAGTGCTCCAAACGATTTGCATAATCACGGATATAGCGTTTTCTCAGATAATTGGGTTGCTCATCGTCGTCCTCGTTGCTAGTATCACTTTCGTAGAAAACGTCAAATTCCTCCATTTGTCACAAACAGTTCTGGCAAAGCTTCTTCGTATAACCTCGAATAGCTTCTCGATAAAATCGGTATTCCGTACTCTATTAGGGACGCCTAACGGTAATTGAATTCGCCTTCGACCGCTGAAGGCGCTGCAGTTCAAAAAGGACCCTTGAGGGACCTCACGACCAACCTCATGGGAAGAGGCCAATTGAGGGCATTATGAGCCCTCAGTTTCGACTATGAAACGCGTCCGCGAAATAAGTGAGCCAATGAGGGCCCCCTATCCCTTGAGGGACGACTATGAATACCGCCGTAATGCTGCTTTTGTGCTAAGGGTTGAAAGCTGGGTATTTGTTTGTACTGAGAACTCATTAATTTTTTTCATATTGTGGTTCATTGCCCATTCCTGGTTTTGCAAGGAACTAATTGAACTATTGAAAGTTTTTATCGTATTAGTTATCACTTGAATTTGAGATTTTAAGAGAGTCTGTATTTGTTTATCATCGTTTACTAACATTTCTATATTATCGGAATAATATTGTGCGTCATCGGCGTCTGGCACACCGAATAGCCAATTTAAAACATTCGAAACTCCGTTTATAAGTCCACGGCGTTTTCGAGATGATGTGTCAACGGTTAGTTGCTGCAAAATGTCATGTTTATTGTTAATATCTTGAATTCCATCAAAAACTAATTTCATGCTCCGATCACAATGAAAACTGACATGATTGTGCTTTGATTTATCTTCCACAGTAGTTGTACATAATTTTTCAGTTATTCCGAAATTACGAGTTAAGATCAGTCGTGCCTCCTTTAGATATGTGAAATTTATATGAGCCAGAAGGGTTAAACGGGAGTTACAAATTTAAGCAGTTCCTTTTTTGTTATAGAAGATTCCGCTTGAGTGTTCTACTGGTGTGATTTGGTAGTAAGAGCCTTTTATGAGGACTAATGGAAGTAGAAGGAGAAGGATTATCGGATGCATTATCTGGAAAATACCGTTTTAATAGATTAGTATGGTACTTTACTATCCTTTTGCCTATTTGTACATCTACTGTTTGATTGTCATGAACCTTGATAATCTTGTAAGGTCCTCTAACTTGACCAGATAATTTTTTTGTAATACCAATTTTATTTTGTTTGTCTACTATGCAAACGAGATCATTCTCTCTGAAATCTTGAGGTTTTGCGTTTTGGTCGTAATATTCTTTACTTCTTAATTTTTCTTTTATGAAATTTTCTCGAGTAATCTTAAAAGAAACATTCAGTTTGGATTGTAATGATCAACTGTTGTCGTCATAAGTATAGTGGAACTTTGGTTCTTGGGATAGTGAAGAAGGAATGTAAGCCTTCCTACCGAATATTAGTTCATATGGCGTGTAGTTAGTTGATTTATGCATGGAAGTATTGTATGCGAACATAGCAAATGGGAGGTATTAATCCCAATCAGTTTGATTTGGCTTAACATAGTGCTTCAAATAATCGTTTAAGGTGAGATGAGAGCTTTCGAGAGCTCCATTTGTTTGAGGGTGATAGGGAGTAGTTCTTAGATGCTTTGTCTTGAAAAGATTACTCAGTTCTTTGAATAAATTAGAGATGAAGTCCGAACCCCGATCGGTTAAGAAAGTTTTTGGAATTCCGAACGTAGTAAAAAATTTAATGAGCGCGTTGGCCACAGTTTTTGCTTCATGGATAGGTATCGCGGAAGCGGACGACTACAATGTTCAAATGGTGTGGCTGATGTCGTAGTAATCTCCATCGGTTGCTTAGTGGGTTTGAAATTTGTTTTATTGATCTGGCAAGAATGACACGTTTTTATGAATTGTCTTATGTCACTCTTCATACTACTCCAATAGTATCGCTCTTTAATTTTCGAATACGTCTTGTTAAACCCATAATGACCGGCTGATTTACTACAATGATTTTCTTCTAGGATAATTCTTATCTCGTCTTTGTTTTTCGGCGTTATTTTGGTGATGTTCAATATTTTAATATCATTTTTGGGAAACACGAATTTGAGCATTTCGTTTAAAACTACTGATTGAATATTGGGCCTTTATCAGGTGGTACACTGCGGGACATTAATGCTGTCCTTGGGTAGAGCTAGTAGGAAGCGGGGGCGACTAGCACTAGACGAAAGTGAGACGCTCTTATACGCGCTAGGCCACTGCTGCCAGCGAGTGAGAGGGCAGGCCACTGCTAGCAGCGAGTGAGAGGGTCTTATGTGCGATTAGCACTAGACGCAAGTGAGACGCTCTTATACACAATGCAGGCTATCTCTGGGACTCCACTAACTGCGAGTGAGAGGGACTTATGCGGACTCATGTTGATATTTTGTGAGACACTCTTATACGGGACGCCTGGACTCTGGACAGACATGCCGTCCCAAGCGCGGGGAATAGGCTACCCTCTCCACGCGGCGGCCTGGCTTGCTTGCCACCAGTCGCCACTGCCAGTCGCCTAGTTAGTTCGCTAGTTCCTACTAGCTCCACCCAAGGACGGCATTAATGTCCCGCAGTGTACCTACAGACAGACAAAGGTAAAGGATTCCGCGTAGCGCGTAGCCCCGACGTGAAGGCTGCTGTCGTCGAGCGCTACAACCGTACTCTGAAGGAGCGTATGTGGCGTTACTTTACACATAGAAACACGCGAAAGACAATATCACCTTTCCTAATTGAATTTTTAAGTTTTAGCAAACATTCGAAAATGTTTTTGTATTCCAGTTTATCTAAATGGAAATTCTTTGCATGCAGTAAATAGAATATTTGCTTTTCACCTTGAAGTTTATTAATTTGATTAAATTCTGGATTAAACTGAGTCAAATCGAAATGCGAGGAAACATAGATAGCATATTGGTTATTCTCATCGAGGTCTTGAGACCAAAGCAAGACTAATGGATTGTGAATTTTAGATAGAGGGCTATTTTCTTTTTCAAACCCAATAACATCTTGGTTCATATAATGAAATTTAGTAAAATCCGAATAAGTGAGAATCGTTAAAATGACATTATTAATTTGACTGTCAGTCGTTTGGTCGTTTCCAGTTGGAATCTTATCTTCTGAGAAAATTCGCGAAAGTCCATCAGCATTGGAATTTATTCTTCCGGGTTTATATTTAATTTCATAATCATATTCATTTAGTACAAGTCGCCATCTAACGAGCTTGGCTGTAGGTTTTTTACATTTAAATAGCCATTGTAAAGCACGATGGTCCGAATAAATAGTAAATTTACGACCATAGAGATAAGGCATGAACTTGTTAATGGAGTTTATGATGGCTAGGCATTCTTTTTCGATAGTAGGATAATTTTGCTCAGCTGTATTCAAAGTTCGGGAATAATAGGATATGGGAAGATCCTTTCCATCTTTAATTTGAGACAATACTCCTCCGATATCTACATTTGATGCGTCACAAGTAACTACGAAGGGTTCTGAAAAATCTGGGTATTGTAAGATTGGCTGTGCGATAATTTTATCTTTGAGGGTTTGAAATGCTTTTTTGCTGATCTTCAGTCCAATTGAAAGGCGTGTCCTTTGTTAATAAAGTAGTGAGGGGTTTCGTGATCGTGGAAAAGTCTTTAATAAATTTTCTGTAATATCTAATCATATCTAGAAACATTTTTACTTGCTTGCGATTTTTAGGACTTGACATTCCGACGATTGCTTCAACTTTCCCCGGGTTTGGTGTTATTCCGTCTTTAGTAATTACGTGTCCAAGATAGTCACATAAATGTTTAAAAAATTCACATTTGTCAGGTTGTAATTTAAGATTATGTTCTCGCAATCTTTGAAAAATCCTTTTTAATTTTCTATTGTGATCCTCGAGAGTGGAACCGTGTATAACAACGTCATCAAGATAGACAAAACATTGTTTATTATTTAATCCACTTAATACGCTATTCATCATGCGTTGAAACGTTGTAGGTGCATTCCGCCAGAAGTTGAGAATGCAGTCTTTTCTGCGCCATCTAAATTTATAGGGATTTGATGGAATCCACTAGCTAAATCTAATGTAGTGAAATAATGCGCGTGACCTAGCTGATCTAGGATATCTTCAATGTTTGGAAGGGGGTAAGCGTCTCCAATTGTCTTTTCGTTGAGTTTACGATAATCAATAACTATTCGCCATTTACGTTCACCTGATGCATCTAATTTTTTAGGTACAACCCAGAGAGGACTTGACCATGGACTCATTGATGGTCTGATGATTTCTTGATCTAACATCTTATTAATTTGTTTATCTACCTCTTCTTCATGCACTTCTGGATATCGATAAGATTTCACATAGATTGGATCATCGTTCGTAGTTTTTATGGAATGAGATGTGGTAGTAGTTTTTGTTAGTAAGTCTGTTGGTAAGTGGAAAATATCATTGTATTCTGTGGATAATCTTGATATTGATTCCTTTTCTTTAGAGTTTAAATGTTCTAAACGTAAATTTTCTTGTAAGACCTTTAATCTTTTATCTAAGCAATTGTTGTCTTGATTTGGAGCGAGTCGTAAAACATCACTTTGTTTAGGGAGTGGATAAATGTTGAGAGTTGGATTTTGAAATGTTTTAGGTTCCCCTGAAGTGTTTACGGTCGTGACTAGGGCTCTATTATTTTTTATGTGAACAATTGCATTTAGGATCATCAGTTGTGGATCATTATTCAGTTTTAATGCCGATACAATACCTTCGGTTAGGCTTTGAGGATTTGCTATGTATACCTGAATCACCATTTCTGACCTGGCGCTAATTGTGGTCATTGTATTACATTTGGACTGAGGGACGTTTTGGTAAAGAGGAATAAAGTGTGGAATCTGTTGGATTATAATTCTCGAATTTTCATAATCGAATTTACATTTTTGGTCTGTGAAAAAGTCGAAACCTAATAATCCATCGAAAGGTATGTTAGTATGAGCATTGATAACTTGAAATTTCGTGACTAGAGTTTTATTATTGACTTGAAGTGGAATTTTAGTTTCACCCAGAGTTTTGATTGGCGCATTTGGGGTAATTCCATTGAGTATGATTCGATTATTATTAGTAATTTCATAATTGTTGAGAGTTTGCGATTTTATTATTGATTCCGAGGCTCCGGTGTCAACTAAGAGTTTAAGGACTTTATTCTGGCACCTCACGATTTCGGATTCAAATAAAATATAGGTTAAGTAATTTGTGTCTAAGTTTATGTTCATTTGAAGAAATGAATTAAGTTGTGACGTCATGAAATGAACATCATTTAATGTACAAGGCATTGAATTCTGATTTGTTATAGAAGGTGATTGATTTGCACGGCTTTCGAAATGGAAATTGGAACTCTGTGGTTTTTGATTTTACTCATTAGTATTTGAACTTTGAGGGGAATTCTGATTACTATACTGATTCCGATACTGATATATCGTGTCCGAAATTTTTACAATAATTACATTGTACGTTAGGTTGAGCGAAAGTTGATTGATTTCTGTTCCCCGAGATATTATTGTGATAGGAAGAATTTGTGGGATGAGAATTCGTGAAACGAAGCGATCTTTTGTTTGCTTGTGAAAAATTCGTAACTGAGCGAACTTGATTTTTAAAATGGTTTTCATTTGAGGCATGATTGTTTCTACCGCAGTGTTGACATCTTTGCTGGATCGAACTATTATATTTTAATCTTAAAGCTTTTTCTTCGGCTGTTGCAGCAGTAAGTGCTTCATCTATAGTTTTAAATTCGCGATATCTTAACATTTGGGATATTTGAGGATGAGTATGGTAGATAAATCGATTGCATGTCATATCATTAATCATTGCTATGCGACCGGTTAATGTTATCTCTTCATTATCGGAATTATGGATTGCTGCTAAGATTCGTGACGAATATTCTTACATCTGTTACTGATACTGTTTCGTTACGGCCTTGGCTAATGTTATTTAACTCTTCTAGTAATTGATCCATTGATTTTTTATCAGAATATAAATTTAATAATAAGTCGGATATTTCTTCCCAGATAGTAAGTTCACAGTGTATATCTATTTGTTCCCTTGCTTTCCCAACTATTCGATTCTTAACGAATAATAACAATGCAGGTTTTTGTGACTCATTACCAATTTCCATTAGTTCGTCAACTTGCTTAATAAAACTACGGAGTTGAACTCTATTTCCGTCAAATTTCTCAGGGATCAATTTTGTTAAGAACTCTAGGCTACACTGAATAGGAGCAGCGTAGGGATTTGCTAGATTTGCATTCATTTTTCTGATCTGCTTTTTCTTGATTTAGGAATTGGAAATGGAATGATCTCAGTCGGTAGTTGCAACGAATATTAAAGTGTCGGTACTTACAATTACAGCAGAATAATTCCGTGGTTGGTGCTAGAGTCGCTACTTCCAGATTTACAACCAATCCTCAAAATTTAGATTTCTGCTGATGTAAATTGGTTGACTAAATTCACTCGTGTCCAGGACGGTGTTGCTAATTCCGTTGAATGCACTCGTTTTTCACTAGTGTTGAATCAGTCCCAATTTTATGTTGTACATCCTTGTCCAAATTTCAACAATTGAAAATTGTCACTTTAGAAAAAGTATTGGAGGAATCCCATCCTCGTCGCCAAAATTTTGTTGGATTCCTAAATGATACGACGAATCAAAGTTTTAATATTTTTATTTTACTTGATCCATGTTGAGAACTTCTGTGTTCCTGACACTATTCGTGACCCATGAGATGTCCACTTCGCTGGTTTCTATCTAACTGCTCGCTAAAATACGTTCAGGGTGGTTTTTAAGGAAATTGTGAAAATGTGGAGAGGGAAAATGCTTGAGGTTTGAAATTGTACATTACGGTAGTTATATAATGGGAAAGACCTATTCTGAGGTTTTATGGGTTGGATATGGTTTTTAAGGATTAACGAATATTTCTAGGATAGTTATATGATGGGGAAGGCCTATTCTGAATTCTTATGGTTTGGATATGGTTTTTAAGGATTAAAGGGTATTTCTAGGATAATGGGTCTTAGGAAACTGAGATAAGTGCTAGGGATAGAGGTTGGTCATGCTCATAGAAAATTTGGAAAAAAAATATACTAAGTCGGAGAGTTATACAACACTGCTTAGATATTTTTAATTTCATACATTTTTGAGTAGCCTGATTCAATTTAGTAATTTTTTTTATTCAAGCCTACGGAAAGATAATTGTATTTCTAATATCTCGACTTATCAGTATGTTCTGATGTAAAAAATAATCCCCCAAAAAACACTTGCGTGTAAAAAACTACGCCAAGTACAGGATTGCTGTGAATTCCTCTAACAAAAAGTATTGATATCATATTATTGAGGCCAAGTACATAAGTCACTACATGTTTTCCTATTATATGATCTAGCACTGGCCCATCATTTTAATTATATTTTCAATATTTCCTATAACGTTTTCGCTACTTTTTTATGTTACTACTGCTTCCCGTATTTAATTACGATTTAATGGTGATTTAATAATTAATAAAACTGTAGGTGATTCCTTATCGAGTACTACTTGGCATGTCCGTGCCAGGAATTCCAAAGTACTTACTTTGCACGTGCTCATAGTATTCTAATACTGTATGTTTGTTATTAGGCTTTTACCGTGATTATTTTTGACAAGTTATTGTTAATATGCTTTCTATAGAAAACTGGTACTGGTTTTGTACCAAATTTATATCAAGAAATGCACGGATTGTACAGCATGTACAGCAATTGTATAGATCTTGGTGCCGATCGGTTCAGAACAGGAAACCTAAACACAGAAAACTATGCAGAGGGACACTTGAACACTCTGAACTTCCACATCTAACACCTAGGTACAAGAAACTACGAAGCGTAACACCTGAACACCCTGGATATCCGATATCTAAATACAAGAAACTACGGAGAGGAACACCTGAACACTCTGAACTTTCACATTTAACACCTAGATGGAAAAAACTACGGAGCAGAACACCTGGACGCCCTGGACTTCCACGCCCGACACCTAGATACAAGAAACTACGAAGCGGAACACCTGGACACCCTGAACTTCCACGCCCGACACCTAGATACAAGAAACTACGAAGCGGAACACCTGGACACCCTGAACTTCCACGCCCGACACCTAGATACAAGAAACTACGAAGCGGAACACCTGGACACCCTGAACTTCCACGCCCGACACCTAGATACAAGAAACTACGAAGCGGAACACCTGGACACCCTGAACTTCCACGCCCGACACCTAGATACAAGAAACTACGAAGCGGAACACCTGGACACCCTGAACTTCCACGCCCGACACCTAGATACAAGAAACTACGAAGCGGAACACCTGGACACCCTGAACTTCCACGCCCGACACCTAGATACAAGAAACTACGAAGCGGAACACCTGGACACCCTGAACTTCCACGCCCGACACCTAGATACAAGAAACTACGAAGCGGAACACCTGGACACCCTGAACTTCCACGCCCGACACCTAGATACAAGAAACTACGAAGCGGAACACCTGGACACCCTGAACTTCCACGCCCGACACCTAGATACAAGAAACTACGAAGCGGAACACCTGGACACCCTGAACTTCCACGCCCGACACCTAGATACAAGAAACTACGAAGCGGAACACCTGGACACCCTGAACTTCCACGCCCGACACCTAGATACAAGAAACTACGAAGCGGAACACCTGGACACCCTGGACTTCCACGCCCGACACATAGATACAAGCCCTGGACTTTCACGCCCGACACCTAGATACAAGAAACTACGGAGCAGAACACCTGGACGCCCTGGACTTTCACGCCCGACACCTAGATACAAGAAACTACGGAGCAGAACACCTGGACACCCTGGACTTCCCCGCCCGACACCTATATACAGGAAACTACGGAGCGGAACACTTGGACACCCTGGACTTCCACATCCGCCACCTAGTTACAGAAAACTACGGAGAGGAGCATCTGGAAATCCCATATCTCTAAAAATTGTCACGTAAAATACGAGGAACTATGTTAAAGCATACACATACACTCGTACGTACACCCATTCACACGCGCTCCACATGAAAGCCTTAATAATTCTATACTATTGTGAAAGTAGCCTTATGTCAACTGGAAATTCGGTGTGAACGGTAGCTTCACGTACAATGTGTATTTGATTGTGTTGTGTATTCGTAAATTACCAACACCATCCAGAGTACAAATAGGTAAAGAAGGCAAGGCAGTCAGCGCCATCTGTTGTGTAAAATTTGCGATGGACGTGCGAAGACGACGACGACGACAACGACGACGGAACTGAAATAAAATCATCTCGCTCGCCATCTCAATACGCCCTGATCTCGTACACTAATCGTATTGAACTTGGTGGCAATCGCTTCAGAACCTTCAATTCCTATAGTGAATGTATCAATAACTTTTCCTCATATATAGCGGTTCATAAGATATTTCGTTCCAAACACAGGTATAAGGAGTTGACTCGAGTAAAGAGTCTCGGCGCGCTGCGCCCTGTACAGCCGGTTGCCTGTACTTGGCGCGAGACTCGACCGAGTCTCTTGATTCAGAATTAAAATTATACCTCGAAATAATTTTCTGATAATTCGATGTATTCAAAATTTTGTCTTTCCGTAGCCATGAATGATAAAAATTAAATGACAAAAAATCCCTAACCAGATACACTACCGGTCAAAAATTTAGGTTCACTTCGCTTTCTTTGTAACGCTCCCATGACTGGCAGTTTGAGAAACATCACATTTAGAAGCAATTTTTCGCGTTGAAAACCTTCTTCATGTAATGCCACAATGATTGCTCGTGTCTCTACACTCAGCTCTGCTTTTCGACCCATTTCTCTACGATTGACACATGAAATATGTAGTTTTCTTCACATTTCAATAATGAGATGATATTTGTCGAATTACGTCAATTTAAACATACATTTCTCTTTAACAGTAACGATTTTCAATATGAAAAATGTTCTACTTACCTTTTTGTAAAGAAAAATATAAAAAACAATTGGAAATATAACTTTTGAGAAAGAGCTCTCAAGCACTAAGATCTTACGTGTAATATGCACTAGACGCATCGAGAGAATGCATCCTGTCATAACAAGTTTGTGCTCGATCTACGCGTCTCCCAAACGCACCAAACTCCCTCCTACACTCTGACCAGTAGCGTTTATCGACTTGTTATAGGTAAGACGCACGTGCTTGACAAAATTCACAGAGTAGCCGACTTAATTCTGTAGAATTAAAAAATAACGCAAGTGAACTTAAACTTTTGACCGGTAGTGTAAATCGAGCTGACTGTATCCGAAATGTGAAGCGAAATAGGTTGTAATTTGTAAACAAGTTATTCGACCGCAGTAGACTTACTACTGTTACCATAGAAAATGTATGTAATTGTTGCAGATTAGCATGTCGAGATTCAAGCTCGGTCATGCGTATATCACAAACGGTCCTTTTCAGGACCACTCAAAACGTAATACGATGGCATAACTATCTTGTCAGATTAAAGGAATAGACATTATAAGGAATAAAGTGTACCTTCTGAAATTCACTGACGTTACAGCAAGCGATTGTATCACCGTCGGGAAGTTAGCGCGGGAAAATCAAAATTTGTATGTTTATAATGCTTAAAAAATTGCTCCTTAAATGCTCCATATGTTCCGTAATTGCTCCACTGCTACTATGCAGTGATTAATAAATATTCATTAAAACAGAAAATTTTTTTTTATTGAAATTCCAAATAACCAAGCAGATTTTCATATGAGTTTCTTGATGAATTAGTTGCTCCCGATTTGCTCCACAATTAGTTTTTCATTCAATTAAAACATCTTTAAATAATAAGTAAAATTTGATTTTCACTTAGCTCGATTGCAAACGTGAATATTATGATTGGTTTGCAAACACACCTATGACAGCTGCGTTCTAAGATCAGCTGAGAGTGCGCGAACA
Organism: Cephus cinctus; assembly: GCF_000341935.2. NCBI lineage: Eukaryota > Metazoa > Arthropoda > Insecta > Hymenoptera > Cephidae > Cephus > Cephus cinctus. The sequence continues at coordinate 11,810 of NW_014333537.1, forward strand.
TCGTTGCCTCGGTTCATTTTCGAACACACTTGGTCAATTCAGGATTGGTCAATTCCTTTAGATCAGTATTAACTAAACCTGTTCAAGACCACCGTGTAAACGTAGTTTAAGGCCTGTTATCTTCTGCGCGCTTCAATGTATAAACTACGTTTATTTTCAAAATACAAGTGTCTGATTGGGTAATAGTACAGTTAAGCCGAGTTTATGCATTTAGCCGTGTCGAAGAAAACGGGCGTAAATCGGTTCAAGCCGCGGTGTAAACGTAGTCAGGGACTAACACAGGCATTTCCACTTTCAAGAAATATTTGGGATTTATCATTTCCGTTAGATGAGTAATGATTAACCCGGAATAAGACCGTGTGAACGTGGTCGATGACTACAATCACACGATGGTTTTATTTCGGTTATGATTTTACTAAAAGATAACCCTCGGTTAACTGGCGAAATTACATGTTTGAACACGCTAAGGCATTGATACAGCCTAACCATTACAGTGACTTATTTTGCAACAACGAGATTTTTCCGTACTGCGATTCCAGGTGATTTTTCTTACTCGTGCGATGTATATTCCATTGTGAAAATGGATAATGCCTTTTACTCTAATTCAGATCCTAATAGTTGTCATCACGAAGATATAATGGCACGGGACTAAAAAGTTTAGCTATTCTTGGGCTAAAAAAATCATTAAGATATATTTCAATAACAAAACAATCTACACAAGAAACAGGTTACATTATACAATTCTGTGCTAATAGTACGAGTATCATCGTATCTCTGTTATCTATGTACACTGAACCACATTAATGGTGACAATGGTAGACGCCGTGCGGTGCGGTGAGAAAGGAGATTGGGCGGTGCCTGCTCGCGTATCTTGGCCTGTGCGTGCGACGCAGAAAGCGCTACGGTGCGAGCGAGACGCCAGAGCGTCGCTTGGTGCGTCCTTGTTGCATAGCACTAGTGTAAGCGAGACGTCAACAAGGCCCCTCATGCGCAATAGGGAGCTTGGTGGGGGACCGCTCGTGTTCGGTGGCACGCTTTCCCCCTCTCTCTCGGACTAACGCTCTATGACGAGGAGAACAGCTACTACCCCGATAAGGAACGAGAAGGAGCTATGGGACTTTCCGTAGTGGAAATGAGGTAGATTTTTTGATTATCCATCCTCGTCAAACAGCGTTAGTAAGACAAAGAGAGATATATGCGACGTGGTGGCTAGGAACAAGTGTCCCAGCGTCTAACGCATTGAAGCGTCCTACCGTGCGTCCTTTTCGCACAGCATGAGTATAAGCGAGACGGCAATAGGTCCCTGAGTCGCACCTATTCACTATGCGTTAGACGCTGGGACACTTATTGCTAGCCACCACGTCCCATATATCTGTCTTTGTCTTACTAACGCTGTTTGACGAGGACGGATAATCGAAAAGTCTATCTCATTCCCACTACCGAAAGTCCCATAGCTCCTTCTCGTTCCTTATCGGGGTAGTAGCTGTTCTCCTCGTCATAGAGCGTTAGTCCGAGAGAGAGGAGGAAAGAGTGCCACCGAACACGAGCGGTCCGCCACCAAGCTCCCTATTGCGCATGAGGGGCCTTGTTGGCGTCTCGCTTACACTAATGCTGTGCAACAAGGACGCACCGAGCGACGTTCTGGCGTCTCGCTCGCACCGTAGCGCTTTCTGCGTCGCACGCACAGGCCAAGATACGCGAGCAGGCGCTGCCCAATCTCCTTTCTTACCTCACTGCACGGCGTCTACCGTTGTCATCATTAATGTGGTTCAGTGTACACCCGGCTCAAACGATTCTGACGCATAAAAAACGTGGCTTGAGGAGAAGGCTTCCCCTACTCAGCATGGTCTTCAGTCCTACGTTATACATATACTGCGCGTCATAGATGCGCATAGAATCAGCTTAGAATAACTTAGGACTGAAGACCGTGCTGAGTAGGGTAGCCTTCTCCTCAAGCCACGTTTTTTATGCGTCAGAATCGTTTGAGCCGGGCGTACATACATTGAGTGAGACACAACTCAAAATTGCAAAGTAGATAAGTGTTATATGTATAGTTTCACTTGCTAGTTTCAATTGCAAATATTGCAATTTTTTATTATCTCGGTTTAGGTAATTCTGTTGCTGAAGACATTAGCGGATAGACATTTAAATTACTTGTAGTTACATGATAGTTCAATGCTATATGAATTGTAGTCACTCTCAATGTTATGCAGTCACAAAACTTTGAAAATTTGTATAAGTTGTCTATCATAAAAATTATAAAAAACATGTAGTAATGTTATAAGGGTTATAAGAAATGTTTAAAAAGATTTGTAATAGATTTTCATGTCATTTTACTTTATATAACATTATTTCAATAAATGCAAAAAATGGTTGATCAATCATATTAAAGACATACATAAAATAATAAAGATACTTTGATATCTGTAGGTGACGTAGTAGAACTGAAATATTTGGGTTCTTTAAATAGATTATCCATTTTCTTCCAGGTATTTGTCACTGATCTAATGTATGCTACATAGTGACCTAGCCTATGTAGCATCAATGGTGGAATGAATTCAACTGTTCCGCACAAGACATAATTTTTGTCGTGAATTTTCAAAATTATAGGAACATTATTTAACTTGCTGGACGAATACTCCTCATGTGAACAATTTCCATTTATTTCTGAGATCATAGATTTTTCATAAAAATGTTCAGTATCTATTCAAAGGTAAGGACCAAGTTCAATTACCTTTTTTGCAGACATTTTTTTACAGGTTTGACAATAAACAGCTCTTTCTCTAACAGCTTCTGCAACAGACTCTTCTAAGAATCCAATTCCTTTTTCCCAGATAATTTTGGCTCCCACATTTATTATAAATAATTTTATTGATTGGGATGCATTGCACGTTAGATTATTGCAATGTATAATCTCAAAACTGGTATCGTAATCTGTCATCAATTTTCGGAAAAGATTAAGGACGTTACCTCTGCAATCTATCATATTATTTGTTAGTGAGTATAATGAATACAAAATGAAAGCCCTTTGCTTATAAAAAGAAGCATTTGGGCCATGTTGTGCGTTTATAATAACAGATGTAAAAAAACAACTAGATAATTTGTTTTGTGATCGTACAAAATCCTGAAATTTTTGGATATTACAGAATGCAGATGTTACAATTTCTGCCAGTGAATCAAAAGGGCAGGTGTTTCTAAATGTTATTTTTTTTACTAAATATAGATCGTACAGGAAGTAAATTCCCATTTTTAATAATTTGTTTGCATAGTGTATTTCCTTTTGGTTTTTAAAGGATAATTTTCACTTCTGGACAGGGTGTAACGTACTTTCCGCGTTTTTCTTTTGAATGTTGACTGGCGCCGATTCTTTTCTTAACAATCCGGTCAGAAATTGTATCATCTACTTTTACGTTTAGACAACTTTTTACGTTATTTTCTTGTTCCTTTACAGATTGATCTAAATTTGTTTTCGTTGTCTCGTGTGCGAATGTTTCAAGCTCTACGACAATGGAAAAATTATTTTCGGAATTTTTAACGAAGACAATATTGTCTAGAGAGTTTGGTGTTAAATTGAACAGAGGTTTAGAATCTAATAATTTGCTGATCTAAACACTTTCCTGAACCTGTAAAAAAACATTTTCCGATAAGTTGTTAGTATAGCAATCTAGGTAGGTATCATTTGATGATGCTTTATTTCTCCAATTTTCTTTTAAATTAAAAATTTCTATTTCTTCCTGGTATAATTTTTCTTCTTGCAGCTTGTTCATTTTTTGTATATTGTAACGTTTGTCAATAGAACAATTTCGTACGCTCCTTATGAGTGCACGAAATGGGATGTAGGTAAGTGCTCGGGGCTGGCGTCTTTAAGAAGGTAGTCGACACAGGTTGGTAACGTAAAATAAAATAACAAAATTTTATTAAATAATCGATGATCGATACAGTAGAGTTATAATCGGTGTCATTTATCTAATCCAAATCTATTGTCGGTATAGTAGGAAAACGGATTGTTTAGGTGTCTGCCTATGTTTATTGTCTAATCCTATCTCTCTCTGACCTGTATGGGAGGTACAGAGGATCTGCCGGTGTTGGTTCGATAACCCTAGAGGCGCTTTGCCTTCCTAGCGGCTATGGCACTATGTGCGACGCAACTCCTAACGGCGCGGATGACTGATTATGAACTGGCACTGACGCAAGTTTCTGAGATAGATCCCGGTGGTCTACTCAGAACTTTGACAATCTTTTCTACGTTGAGGTATAACCGGAATAGCAGGTGCTAATTTTTCTGTAGTCTCTTGACACGATTATTGACGATGATTTTTCTTCACTTTTGATTCTCCTCTAGTGATTCCAACTTTTTGTGAACTGCATCTATCGGCTTGAAATGTCGTATTTAATTATCGGTAATCCGGTATTTGTTAGCGGGAAGCGCTAATCATCTATCGGATTACGTTGATACTACCTTTCCTTACTTTCACTTTTGGGAAACGTTCTCCACCTATCGGCGCGTGTTTCTACTAGACGCGTGATTTGCCGTCCCTCTGTGACGCGTACGTTCTCAGTACACGAGTACTGAGAGGATGATTGTTTTGTAACGTTACAACTGTCCCCCAAAATAAGTTGTGGTTGTGCTGTGCACCTTGGTGGACCGTCACACCGACAACTTATTTTTCTAATTTCCCAGGTTACTTTTTTGGTGGGTTAGGTTTCGCAGGTAATTAGGGTTTGTAAATGAGGAATTTGGCTATATTGTTACACACAAAAAAAAAACTTAACTCTGTAAACGAAATGGTAACGTGTCATACAAAAGAGAAAGAGAAAAAAAAAATAATAATAATGTCACTGTTCCAACTAATATAATAACGGAAGAAAACTAAAAATGGAAGAAAACACTTTCACTGGATTTGCCTGTCATCATCCTCCTGTGTTGAGGTGTAGCCCATGTCTTCTTCATCCGTCGCTTCCCCCTCCTGCTCACTATCGGATCCCATGAAGACGTCCGCTGCGTCGAGTTCATCCATATCAGGATATCCTAGCCTTGCCATTTTTTTATCTACCATGAAATGGCTTAGGGGGATTCCTAATGGAGCTACTCTTATGTTGACCCAACATGCCGTCCTCTCTGGGTCCCTTCTTTGTGCACTTGCATAAAAGTGCGTTCGTTGGTTTAGCAGCTGCCATAACCATGTGCATGTCCTTTTGTCCCATCTTGCCCCTTTTGGTGGGCGGCACCTATCCATACCCACGTGGATAGCCGTTCCTGGGATTTTTGCCAATTCTTCCGATATCCGATAAATCTTCGTGTGGTGTATGTTCAGCGTTTCTCCGGAGTCCACAAGGAGTACCAGCACCATCTCATCTTCTCTGACGATGATTGTCGCTCGCTCCATCCTTCCCCCGTCCTCTACGAGGCATCCACTGCCGGGCCTCGTGTGCTCGTTCCATCCTTCCCCCGTCCTCTACAAGGCATCCACTGCCGGGCCTCGTGTCTCCGCGTGGCTGGGGTTCCCGTCCTTCCTGCTCCGCCAAGTCGAGGATTTTCTCCCGTACTCCTTGGTCTTGTCTTAACCTCACGTAGAAATTACTAGGTGTAAGGAAGTGCGCTAATGTTACCTCCGTTGGTCCATCCTTAATTCTTTGGAGGTCCTGTTTGGCGATGGTTGGCATCTTCTGTCCGTTCTTTCTCCACGTGATTCACTTGTACAAAAGGGGTTTCTTCGTTCCTTTACCTCCTTTATATACCCACGAGTTCCGGATGCGTAAGGAGGGCTAGGATACGGTACCAACTGTTTTAATTTTTGAAGATAGATGAGCCTGGGGTCCAATTTTTTACGGATTGATCGTTTAATTCGGTTATATGGAAATCCTC
>NW_014333537.1:18081-23705 GCF_000341935.2 Cephus cinctus
GTACTACCGGATTTCTACGATTTTCCCCGATTTGTTCAAGTGCAGTACTTGCGAATAACGTTTCGGTTTCATCGAGTGGTCGGTTTGTTTGATACCCTGTGTCGTGGGAATCCTGTTCCTTATTTTCGGCCATATCTAAAGTTTTTCACTTGTTTTGATAATCAAGCCTTTTTGATTGCGCCAGCCCCACGTTGGGCGCCAATTGTAACGTTTGTCGATAGAGCAATTTCGTACGCTCCTTATGAGTGTACGAAATGGGATGTGGGTAAGTGCTCGGGGCTGGCGTCTTTAAGAAGGTAGTCGACACAGGTTGGTAACGTAAAATAAAATAACAAAATTTTATTAAATAATCGATGATCGATACAGTAGAGTTATAATCGGTGTCATTTATCTAATCCAAATCTATTGTCGGTATAGTAGGAAAACGGATTGTTTAGGTGTCTGCCTATGTTTATTGTCTAATCCTATCTCTCTCTGACCTGTATGGGAGGTACAGAGGATCTGCCGGTGTTGGTTCGATAACCCTAGAGGCGCTTTGCCTTCCTAGCGGCTATGGCACTATGTGCGACGCAACTCCTAACGGCGCGGATGACTGATTATGAAATGGCACTGACGCAAGTTTCTGAGATAGATCCCGGTGGTCTACTCAGAACTTTGACAATCTTTTCTACGTTGAGGTATAACCGGAATAGCAGGTGCTAATTTTTCTGTAGTCTCTTGACACGATTATTGACGATGATTTTTCTTCACTTTTTATTCTCCTCTAGTGATTCCAACTTTTTGTGAACTGCCTTCTATCGGCTTGAAGTGTCGTATTTAATTACCGGTAATCCGGTATTTGTTAGCGGGAAGCGCTAATCATCTATCGGATTACGTTGATACTACCTTTCCTTACTTTCACTTTTGGGAAACGTTCTCCACCTATCGGCGCGTGTTTCTACTAGACGCGTGATTTGCCGTCCCTCTGTGACGCGTACGTTCTCAGTACACGAGTACTGAGAGGATGATTGTTTTGTAACGTTACAATATCGATATTTGCATATCTTGCATTCGATATCTTTCTTTTTATGTGGTTTCTGTTTTTGTTAGTTAATTCGATTTAGCATTTGGATTTTATCATAAGCAGCTCTTGTTTGTATCACCTTACTATCGATTAATTTTATATGTTTAACGAAAAACTTATCGCAGCGACATGACTGATGTTCATCCAGCATATTATCTTTAACATAACGAAAGTAGTTCTCTGACCTTGCAGATGTAGCTATTGTATTTTCTGATTTATAATGTTTTTTCATGACATTAGTCCATGACGGGAATTGGCCAAACAAACGTTTCAAATCCTTTACAATTTGAGGTAAATGATATAGATGACTATCTTTGAAATTCACAGTATCATAACAATCGTTTTTGAAACGCATTTTTTCAGCTAGATTATCAATATACATTGAAACGTCATCTGCATTTAACTCATTGGAATTGCTTTCCGTATCCTCGTCAAATATTTCTGTTTTCCCACATTCTACATTGCACTGTATGTGTTCCAGACAATCACCAGCTTTATTAGAGCAAGGATTTTTTAAAATTTGTTTATATTCAACCGAATCATCAAATTTAAAAGTTTCGATTTTTTGCAAAAGCCATTGGATATCATCTGTGCAATTTTTTTCGTTTGGCAGACACTAAAAATTGACTTTGTAGCTTTTTCAAAATGTTCAAATTGTTCAATTGTACTTATCAAGCCTATACAATGTAAATAAAAGTCTTTGACAGCAGATTTTGCACGTGATAAACATTTTAGCCTAGATGCCCAATTCATTAAATGTGCAATGTCTATACGCAGATATATTTTTGGCAAGTCCTCCATTTTTCGAATTAAAAAGAGATAACATGATGATAAATATTGTTTGTAATTCATTTTGTTTGTGGCTAAACAAATGGCATTTAGTAAAGTTATAGACATATCAGTTACAACTTCTGGCGGTATACGAGCTCCTGATGCGAACCAGTCTTTTAACCGAAATTCAATAATTACGCATATCTTGTCGCTCTGATAGAACCTGGCATACTGGTACTATTAAATTTTCTATGTAAGTTATTATTTGGTACAAACAAATATGAATAGTTTCCATTTGAATAGTTTCCTGGTCGAATAATTTTACAAACGATACTTCCTGTCGCATCAATTGAAACAATTGGACCAAGTTTCAATAAATCATTGTAAACGTCAACTTGTTCAGGTGTCCAATAAAACAAAAAAAATTGATTATATCCAATTTGCTTTATGGCTCGACGAAACTCAACGTTCTCCTTGAAAAATTTCGAAAGACTCCCACAAATTACCAGTGATTCCAAGATTTTCATCTTTTGCCTCTTGGCAAATTTTTTGTATCACCTCATCGCTAGGAATAATAGGAGATATTTGGTCACCATATGTTTGATAGCGTTTTATTAAGTCACATTTAAATAACGATGCTTTTTTATGTTTTACTTCCTCTTTAAAAGCGGTTCTTCGAACACCTGCACATTGTCTTTTTTTGGAATGTGGAATGTTCCTTGTATCTAATGTAAATATTTTAAATGTAATATCACAATCCTTTTCATTTGCAAATTGACAAAAACCTTCTCCATATACAGGGTGTTCCGAAACTACCTGACCCGGTGGGTATGGCGGTGTTCGGGAGGCTTCACTGATCACGAAAATGACCTTCTTTTTGTCCGGAAGGTCATAGTTTTTAAATGGGAGCAGGTCAAAGTTGACCAATCAGAGGGAGGCGTCAAGAGAAACGTAGGCACCTGCGAACTCTGAGTTTTCTTCCCTCGCTTTTGTTTCTCGGTAGCTTGTTTCTTGTTTCCAATAGGCATGTATTCGGCTGACGTCATCCTGCTAATATCTCAGCGGCGGCTGGCTCGTCTGCGCGATCCGGAGAGGGGGTTCTATGCCGTTGCGTACCTGGATAGGACATGTAGAATGTCGCCGACGCTCAATTCATCTCCACTCGAGGATAGCAAAACGGGTACTCCGACGCCGGGTAACGGAAAGGAAGGGGGAGCTGGTGGACGATACGGCGGCAGACCAGCATGTTGTGATTGCGGTCGCGTTGGACATCGCCACCTGGATTGCGAAGATCCCGAAAGGCCTTCCTGCATCCGTTGCGGCGCTCCCGGAGTGGAATGGAGAACGTGCCCGAGATGTTCTGGTTACCGGTCGGGAAACGGCAAGTGAAGTGCACACTAGGAGCGAGTGCTGCCTCCGCCGGAGTACGTGGAGTACTCGGGGGAAACCCCCCCAGCTCCAAAGGGAAGCTGCGCGGGGCCTTAGAACTCGATCTGGGGATTCAAGACATTTTATGCTGAGTGTCCGTGGAGAAGCGAGATTTCGACATTTCGGCACCAGGAACAGAATTCCTCCTCTCCAAATGGAAGCGGGGTGACTTCGTCGACGGGGTCAGAGCAGGAGGTTCTCCCGACGGGTTAAAGGAATCGGGATGAACCTGGACAGGTCTGAAGACAACCTCGTGGGGAACCAGTAAAGTAGGATCTTTACGTCACGGTTCACGAGGCAGAGGTAATAACTTGGCGAATGCGAGGGCCATAAGGGACGCAGCAGTTTCCGTTAGCCAGAGGAGTTGCGATGCAGGGGATGATGGCCAGGGCGGACTAGCCTTGCGGATAGCAGGCGAACCGGAAATCGTCAACTAACCTGAGGGTACGCGCTCGGTCACGTAAAACACCCGGCTCCAGGTAGAGGGATGGAGCGCTCCCTAGTGTTCACCGGGGTGTGGACATCGGTCGGGACCAAGGCCAAGGTCGGCCGACCCTTGAAAATTCCTGCGTGTTGGGAACGCAAGGACGAGTTTCGCCTAGCTGGAAAATCGGATCATCACAGACACCTGGGAATGGTGGTCGCATGACCCACCTCTCCGCATGAAAGGCCTGATCCGTCCAGCAGGTGACCAGTGGAAAGCCAGTCAATTCAAGGAAAGTCCGACTGGTCTCGAGAGAAAACCGTGGAAGTTCGGCGAGCCCAAGTTCGTGCGATCCATAGGCGGATAAACCGAGGGGGACTCACCGACACTCTTTGGGAGGTAGCCCAGGAACAGAGGAACGTTCGGGTCATGTGGCAGGAGGAACATTCCCCGGATTTGGAAGAACCGACGTCTGCTGAAAGGATCGGCCGGAGAGAACAGCAGATCCATCGCGATGGTCATGGTAGTAGACAGAAGCTGATGAATATTCCAGTGCGCTGTGAGAGTGACCAAGACGTCCGGTCCCCGGAGGAGAGCTGAGAGCCTCCAGGATGCCAGGCACCGAACGCCACGGAGAATGGATCGTAGAAGGAGCAGTGATTACCTACGCTACTGCAAGCGGAACTTGGGAGGGAGCTGGCGCCGATGATTTCGTCGGAGCGCGACCGCGTTGTTCCGCGACCGGATGCAGGATAGGACACCGCTGTGAAAGGATCGGTGGCGGCCTAAGCGTCTCGTCGTAGAACATCTGAAAGCGGCCAATGGACAGTCGGCCGCGATACGATTGGAACATACCGCCGGAAATGGTATCACCGAAACGAGCATCGGAGGGAAGAGGCCGATAGGAAACGGATTCTTCCCGCAGGCTCGAAGGGGAATGGTCAAAGGTGTAAGACCCGTGCGTATTCCAGGCGGTCTCTGACCAGCGGCGAGTGAAATGGCAGACCAGGAATTGGTCTCGCCAGTAAAGGAGCCAGGTGAACTGAGACGATGAAAACAGCGTGTCAAGCAGTATCGAACTCGGAGAGGGCCGGGGATAACGACCTACCGAAATAGTTCACCTTAGAGAAAACTAGCCACGCGGACGCTACTGTATGGAAGAAACACGTGGGAAATAGAAATTCGGAAAATTGCAATGCCGAGTACCAGTACGGCGTTGCAATCCGAATAGTCCCGCATGTTGTGATTTGGCCGACCAGCGTGAGGGGACCTCGACTAGGAGACGTCCAGAGAGGGGATCCCATGACAGCTAGAGTCTGGCCAAGTAAACAGAAGCCCCGCCAGCCTGGCCGTGGCGAGGAGAGTGAGCGGCCAGGGGAAGGCGTCAACACACGGTGTTGTGACGGCCGACTGGAATTCGGCCGGGATGTAAACAGTAGCAGAAAAGGATTAGCGATGGCCTAGGGACCGTGCATAACGGTACTAGGGTAAATGGATAGTAAGGTAACACTTACGAGACGCACTTCGGGAAACGGATTGCGTTGGCCGCCCGCAAGAGTTACGAGTAACTCGAGGAGCGGGGTTCTGGTTTGATTTTGCAGGTTCAGAGCATAGAGCGGATGGCCCAAGGAAGTGGATCCGCTGGAGTATGCAGCACGGCAGCAAAGGCGCGTGGGACGACGGAAGAAGGACGAACCTCCATCACAGACACCGGGAGCTCTCGTCGGGATGACAGACGCCGGAAGGAGTCGTGCCTAAAGGGGGGGAAGTAGTCCGTGTCGTCACGGTAAGGCCTACAGGCCCCGGAATTATCGACACTCGCGTGGGCTGGGACGGGCAGGCCAATTCGCCTGGTTTTAGATTTTCCCGAGGAAGAAGGCCGCGGCTTGCCGTGTCACAATCGTTCCCTTCTGGAAGAGTGTGACCCGGTCTAAGAGG
>NW_014333537.1:23840-28472 GCF_000341935.2 Cephus cinctus
GGGGGGGGGGGGGAGTTGTAACGTGGCGTCAGGATGACACATTACAAAAGCCCCGCACCTCCGCGCGCTGCCGACAGCACGGCAGGGCCTTCGGCCTCCATCTCCAAAGAGTTCGTTGGTCCGTGGTTCAGGAGGAGGGAACGGGGGAAAATAGTGGACTGGCGGCGGAGGCACGGGGCCCTTTTGGGTTGAGAGCCCGCATGCAAGGAGTGCTCAACCACCAGGACACACTGTCGGTACCCCGGGAACTTTGACCGGGTAGGAGATTTGTTTTGATTTTTGACCTACCGCGAAGAGCGGTAGATAGGATAGAGAGTGTGTCGCGGGGAGTCCGCGTGTAAGGAGTCGGGTGTCCGGCGGACCGCGAAAGAATGAGTTCTTCTTCCACGCTCGGGTGATGGCGGAGCTATCGGATAATCGCGGCTTGCGATTATCGGGATCTCTTGCAGAGAATCGTGGCTCCCGGTTTCTTTTGTATGGTATATTGCCAGTGCGTGGCCGAGTGTGTGAAACTCCGAGTGTTGGATGGACACCCTCGTGGAGCCGGAATGCGGCACCACGGGGATTGGCGGAATGGACACGGCCACCATGATTTGGATTTGGGTTTAAGGGACTGATGGGACAGCCAGTTCTCGGTATGTACCTCGAGGGCGGTCTTCTTTAGAGAATATCTTGCGCGAGAAGATAGCCGAGCGGGAGTGGTGCGGACACGCATGCCTCAGGTGGCTACCGACGTCAGAGGGCACACTCCCGAGGAAGAAAAAGCTCATCTCCAACGAGACATGTTAGGAATGCGAATTGCGCCGCGAGGGGATTCGCGGATTCGGTAGACACACCGAGATAGGGACAGGTCTTGGGCAGGCTAGAAATCACGACTCGGAATAGTCGTGAGCCGCCGTTGGAGAACACACTGTATGCGACGGGATTTGTATTGTAAAATCCGCCGTTTATTTAATGATAATAAACGAAACGGTATTCTACTCACTGTCTAATCACTTTGCGCGCCTATCCGCTGACTCTGTAATTCTCTCTCGTCGCCCCCATGTTCCCCTCTACCATTGTCAGTGCGCGGAGGCTGAGCCGCCGGGAAATGTGAAAAAGGCCATGGTGAGGGATGGTGGTGCGGGGAAGCCGCACCTGGCGCCCAACAATTAGATCGTCGGATCTTTTCTTCGATTACAGCACATTGGGAGCAGCCACGGATTATTTGTAGGCGACGCCGATGGACGGCATACGTCACAAAGTTTACTGGCTTCATTTTATTGTCCCATAAACTACATGTCTTTCCAAACAGGGTCATTCTTGGATTTGACTTTAGAATTTACTTTGTCTAAAATATCAAAGGCTTTTAATGTTTCAAGAATTTCACTATTTGAAATTGCAGCCCAGGAAGTCATCATTCTTAAATTCTAAAACAAGAAGAGAAAAATATTAATCATTTTACATTTACGGCACAAATCAATGGAGATTAACACTTGTTTTTAAATATATGTTAATGGCTTTGGTTGATCTAAAACTTTTGACGTGGACTACGTGGCAGACCAAGTAGTGATCCTGGCAAGTAGTGACGTAACAACTGTAAGCGCTTGTAAGCGTTGCTTATTCTGTTCCTTTTGGCGATGTGAGCCCTCACGAACGCCGTCATGACGTCATTGATGGTGTCATAACTCGTGTTCTTAAGCGCTTATAAACGCTTCTTTCGTCGAGGTAGTGCAGCGAAAGCGTGAGTGCTCACAAACGCTTAAACACCTAAAGGAACGTGAGGAGTGTTTGTTTGTCATTCGTCGCACAAGAAAACTCAAGCATTCATCCATGTTTTTCTCGTAACTATTGCTGTCATTTGCATCCAAGTCGTCGTCTTCATCTTCGTTGAACAGTATATTAAATAATATTAAACTTTGAACGACTACACTTTCCACATTCTCCATCTTTTTTTTTTAAATGCTCACGTGTATCGATATGAGTTTCTTTTGGACGACAACGTGATCGCTCGAAACCAAACGAAACGCTTGCAAGCAACGCTCAAAAGCGTGAGCGCTTACAACGCGTGAGCGTCCAAATGAAACGCAGCCTGAATTACATGCAGATGAACACGGGCACTACGACGATACTCTTACGAGGGGAGTACACCAACTGGGGGTCACGGATTCGGATGAAAGTTATCAGGAATGTAGTATAGCATCACGAGAGAAGGATGCTCAAGCCATACGACCCAACGTTGAGTTATAAGCCGAAAAAACCGATTTAAAATATGTGACGTATCATGTGTACTAGTTGTGTTACGTTGAAATTTCAAGTAGCGCCGCAGCGCAAGGATAGAGTGCCAGACTCCCACGCTGACGACACGCGTTGGATCCCTGCCCGTGGACTATTGAATTTTTTTTTATGGGCACATGTTATAATACAAAGCACCCTTCACTGCAATCAATTAATTCATAAAACTTTGTAAAAACGATAAAACCGATGGACGGCATACGTCACAAAGTTTACTGGCTTCATTTTATTGTCCCATAAACTACATGTCTTTCCAAACAGGGTCATTCTTGGATTTGACTTTAGAATTTACTTTGTCTAAAATATCAAAGGCTTTTAATGTTTCAAGAATTTCACTATTTGAAATTGCAGCCCAGGAAGTCATCATTCTTAAATTCTAAAACAAGAAGAGAAAAATATTAATCATTTTACATTTACGGCACAAATCAATGGAGATTAACACTTGTTTTTAAATATATGTTAATGGCTTTGGTTGATCTAAAACTTTTGACGTGGACTACGTGGCAGACCAAGTAGTGATCCTGGCAAGTAGTGACGTAACAACTGTAAGCGCTTGTAAGCGTTGCTTATTCTGTTCCTTTTGGCGATGTGAGCCCTCACGAACGCCGTCATGACGTCATTGATGGTGTCATAACTCGTGTTCTTAAGCGCTTATAAACGCTTCTTTCGTCGAGGTAGTGCAGCGAAAGCGTGAGTGCTCACAAACGCTTAAACACCTAAAGGAACGTGAGGAGTGTTTGTTTGTCATTCGTCGCACAAGAAAACTCAAGCATTCATCCATGTTTTTCTCGTAACTATTGCTGTCATTTGCATCCAAGTCGTCGTCTTCATCTTCGTTGAACAGTATATTAAATAATATTAAACTTTGAACGACTACACTTTCCACATTCTCCATCTTTTTTTTTTAAATGCTCACGTGTATCGATATGAGTTTCTTTTGGACGACAACGTGATCGCTCGAAACCAAACGAAACGCTTGCAAGCAACGCTCAAAAGCGTGAGCGCTTACAACGCGTGAGCGTCCAAATGAAACGCAGCCTGAATTACATGCAGATGAACACGGGCACTACGACGATACTCTTACGAGGGGAGTACACCAACTGGGGGTCACGGATTCGGATGAAAGTTATCAGGAATGTAGTATAGCATCACGAGAGAAGGATGCTCAAGCCATACGACCCAACGTTGAGTTATAAGCCGAAAAAACCGATTTAAAATATGTGACGTATCATGTGTACTAGTTGTGTTACGTTGAAATTTCAAGTAGCGCCGCAGCGCAAGGATAGAGTGCCAGACTCCCACGCTGACGACACGCGTTGGATCCCTGCCCGTGGACTATTGAATTTTTTTTTATGGGCACATGTTATAATACAAAGCACCCTTCACTGCAATCAATTAATTCATAAAACTTTGTAAAAACGATAAAAGATATTGAGCACTGATTTGACCGGCGTGAAGCGCTTCAACCTCATTAATACCTTGTATTTAAAAAGAAATCATAACGTCCAGAAGAAGAAAAAAAACTTCCAACGGAGAGTCTCGAACCACAGACCTCTAGTCTCCTAACCCAATGCCTTGCTTATCGACTAGCATCATGTACTTCGTATACTTTCTTCGCAACTTGTATTTCAGTAGTTAAGTCATTTGCTCTATCGCATAATTGACAGATAAACCACCCATACAGCACAGAAATATTTTGTCAACATTGCCAAAAGTTTCTCTTGAAATAATGCAATATTACCGGAAATATATTGAAAATTGTTTAAATATTTCTGGAATGTTGCAGAAACCTTGCAATGTCCGCTCAGCACGTTGCAATCATAATATTGCTATAATATTGCCGGTCAATATTTCGGAAATATCAATGCATAATATTAATAAAATATAACTCAAATAGATAACTGAGAATAAATTCCAATGCCAGCAATGTATCGTGGGTTTCTTTGGGCAGGTTGCCTATACCTTCTGAAATATTACCTCGGTTGTATTTTTAAATACTCTATACAAATCCAATAATTTCACATGTAATTTTTACATGCAGAATACAAAAGTATATATCGACGGCGAAGACGAAAATCGAATAATCGACGGATTAATTATTTACCTGGTCCTACGTTTTTTCATGCGAGTTACCTTGGCCACCTAGTGGCGCGGCAGCGAACTAGTGTTCGCTCGGATACTCCGAGTCTGGTTAGGGACTCTTGTCACAGATTTCAGCAATATATCAGAAAGTTTTATTTATTATATTGCCCTGAAATATTGTGCAATATTTGACATAAAGACATCAACAACATTGCTGTCGCAATGAAATATTGGAATATTGATGTAATGTTTTCGAAATATAGTGTGCTGTGTGGG
>NW_014333537.1:28482-31293 GCF_000341935.2 Cephus cinctus
AATATTACCTCGGTTGTATTTTTAAATACTCTATACAAATCCAATAATTTCACATGTAATTTTTACATGCAGAATACAAAAGTATATATCGACGGCGAAGACGAAAATCGAATAATCGACGGATTAATTATTTACCTGGTCCTACGTTTTTTCATGCGAGTTACCTTGGCCACCTAGTGGCGCGGCAGCGAACTAGTGTTCGCTCGGATACTCCGAGTCTGGTTAGGGACTCTTGTCACAGATTTCAGCAATATATCAGAAAGTTTTATTTATTATATTGCCCTGAAATATTGCGCAATATTTGACATAAAGACATCAACAACATTGCTGTCGCAATGAAATATTGGAATATTGATGTAATGTTTTCGAAATATAGTGTGCTGTGTGGGCATATGCACGATTTTCCTTTAAATACATTCGTATGTTCATCTTATCTAAATTATTAATAAAAACAAATGAGAAGCTACCCTAAAAATTAAGGTAAGGTCTACAACAAATAACACATAGTTATTTAAGAAAATGATTTTATATTTATTTATGTGCACTTGCATATGTGATCTACAATCCGAAAATATACATTCCCAATAGAAAGCAATAAAAGTTATAACACTGAAATTAGTTTCTATTATATAATCTTTGATACGCGTGATAAATCCTACAATTTCTCCATCATTAATTTTATTTAGAATGTTGTTTGTGTTATTAATATCACTCGAAACAAATGGTGCTTGTTTCTTGCAAACAATTTGCGCGTGCGCGTTACAGTCTCTTTTAGTACAAATCCCTACTCATAGGCAGCGCCACAA
Organism: Cephus cinctus; assembly: GCF_000341935.2. NCBI lineage: Eukaryota > Metazoa > Arthropoda > Insecta > Hymenoptera > Cephidae > Cephus > Cephus cinctus. The sequence goes on from NW_014333537.1 coordinate 29,289, forward strand.
GATAGCTTGGTACGGCGACCAACGAGGCAGCAGCCAATCCGGACAGAGGACATCCGTGGCGGCGGCGCCCTCAGCAGTTCGACGAGCGGGAAGCTTCCAGTCGCTTCTAGTCGTCTCGCATCACTCGCATCTAGCATACCAGCATGTCCGGCTTCCTGTACACGTTAACTAATTAATAAAGATAGTGTGTGTTTTGTATTATCTCCTGCAACACTTACTTACCTGCCTCGCCGGCCACATTGGGATTTTCGGGGCGCCATCTACCCGCCGGGATTGGAACTAAAATTTTACTATAGTATATGCTTGACATACCCCCACCACGTCCTCCGCACGACTATACCTATCTACACTCAACGGTCTAAGCAGGCCTTGCGGGCTGACTAGTGACGTCATCTACGCTCCGTTATACGCGTTGTGATTGGTCGCATTACTGCAACTTCAACCTTAATTATCTCGAAATTTTGATATATGAAATAAAAAATGTAAATACACGTATTTATTAGAATTTGACAAGGAATGCAACGGTGTTACTACAGTGCGTTTCATAACGAACACCCTGTATATCCCTGTATACCTATATACATATATCGCGTTAGTGATATAACCTACCGATAAGATGGCGTTGCTGCTCGTGCTAACAGTCTATAGCACGGGAGTGCCGTGTCTCCAATAAGTGGGCTGTGGTCTGGTCCACAGTTAAAAAAGGAATTGTTTGACAGAAGATATTTTGAAACTCAGTTTAGGAAATAACCAATTCATAGATTAAATTGTTTGTTAATTCTACAGAAAAGTGATTGAGTTGTGCACATTACGGTTCACAGTATCAATATGTCAGTAGAAAATGATATTTTTTATAACAGTGAACTTCAATTACCTCAGGATTTTGAAGATGATGTGGTTCAAGAAGTTCTCAAGACTGGTACTGATCTTCGACAGTATTCGAGACAAATCGAGAAAGAACTGAAAGAGGTTGAAAATAGATCTATTCAAGATTATATCAAAGAAAGTCAGAATATAGCTAGTCTACATAACCAGATAGCTGCGTGTGATAATATTTTGGAGGTTAGTGCACATTTTTGGAATTTGTAAGTTTAATTATACAATCGTTTTCACTTTAATATTCTGGCAAACTGTTTGTTTCCTATCAGTGAAGATGATATTGTTATGAAAGAGCTGACAGACATGGTTAATTTAAATTGATCCTAAAATAGGTAACTGACAATGGGTAAATATCATTTGCTCATTGATAGTTTATAATATTCTGAAGATTACTTCTTGATACATGTTATGAGGTGGCTTATTTTTCTATTTTTAGATATTTTGTTCAGCTCCTATAGCCAATGTATTATACAAGTTCAATCTAGATGATCGATAATGTGTAAAAATAGGTGATAGTATGCAAAGTTTTAACATTGGTTGTTCATTTTGGATCATTGACATATTACATGACAGTACCTTAAGGACTTACAAAATTTCATGCTCTACCAATGACATGTCTATGTGAAGCCATTTTTACGATTACTATTTCATGTTGTAAATGAAATTTCATGCATTTATAAATACAGAACACATGTATGTTATCGGTTCCATGGCTAGAGACAGCAGTGGATTTTCTATGTAGTCATTCTATTACTATCGATAGTATTGATAGAAAATACTGTATATTATATATATCAATATCAAACAATTATGCAGGAATTTGGTATGTCATGATGTATTTTTCAAAGTATTCTATATGAATCATAATATAAATTATGCTATGAAATTCTTTTGGAAGAAATTATTGGTGCAAACCTTATGAAGGCATGGGTTAAAAGGTAGGGCATTCATAGTTCTCAATCTGTTGAAAAACCACTTTGAATTTGTGGACCAACTATAAATCAAACACAATGTGTCATACCCAATTCATACAGCATGTTTTCAGCAAACAAACAAGGAATATAATTTTACAATATAAATATATAGATAGCAGACATTTGTTATATATTACTGCATACTTACCCCC
>NW_014333537.1:31791-44899 GCF_000341935.2 Cephus cinctus
CCCCCCCCATCCTTTATCCTTTTTCCTCTCTAACCAGCTATTCTCTCAAGGATATAAGCAACAGCTTCCTTGACAGGAATTTATCCTGCTTTCGATTCCGACTAGATTCATTCATTGTTAAGATTTGTGTACACCAAAAGACGACAAGAAGCACAAAAGATTTGGGAAGTATAATCTCTAAATCTCACTTTTCATCGCCAGTCGCGATAGGATGCAAAAAACCTTTCCTTTTCTGCCGTTGAAGCAGCTGTTCACACGTGAAAAGACGCCATTCGACGTCTCTTGGCTTCAACTTGTACGGCCCCAATGCTCTTGCTTTTGAATCATTCCTAATGCTTTCAAACGTTTCAAAACTGTTGTGTGATCAACTCTTAATGATTCTGCAAGTTCAGCTAGCGTCTGACATGAGTCTTCATCAAGTAGTGCCTCCAATTCTTCATCTTCAAACTTTTTCGGTGCGGCAGACCGTTCTTTATCTTCATCATCAAAATCATTATTTTTGAAGGGCTTAAACCAATCTCTGCATGTTATTTCCGACAGAGCATGGTCACCGTAAGTTTCAACAAAAATTCTGTCTGCTTCAGCTGCAGATGTTTTTTGAATAAAGTAGTGCAGTAAAATTCCTTGAAAATACTCTTTGTTTGGCTCGAAATTCGACATGTTTAACACTATGAAAAAAAAAGTTGTTTACATTTCGACGAAATGACCACACATAAGTGCACGTCACAGAAAATACAATTAAAATGATGGGTTAGTGCTAGATCATATAATAAGCAGATGTATAGTGTGACGACACCTTTTTACGATGTCACACAAATGAATGGTACCACAAGAAATAATTGATAAAATATTAAATTACTGGGTGCCGGGTATAACCAGAGTTATATCGCTGTCTCCTAACAACACTTGAGCCAGCTCTTATGCGGTGGGGTCCTGGGTCTGGGAAACAATTGTCAAAATCTGAGAGCTGGGGGAGGTTTACTCTAAAATTACAACGAGCAAATACTAAAGTTTGCAAAATAAAATACGGAACCACAATCTGGCCCGATTTATTAAACGAAACAGGAGAAAGAGATGGAACAACTGTTTCTGTATAAAATATACAAGCTTTGGATACAACGGGACCGTAGATTCCTTAACACATTTAGCGCCACGTCACCCATATTTGGGTGACGGGTATGCTTCCGTGGGGGCCCCGTTACCCATATATGGATGACGCTCTTCTTGTTCAAGTTAAATAAGATTTTCTATTGCCTTTTTAAAAGAAATTTAATGGAACAAGCACTGAAGTATAAATATAGAATATACAGCATAAAAATATCAAAAATATTATATTATACTCTACTTTTTATTAATTTATATTTATTATAAAATATTACATTATCTACGTCGCATGATATTCGTTGAAACAGTCCAAGCACATCTGTGGCGATTTTGGGCAAATCAAACAATACGTTATCGATTTTTTAACGTTTTTCCTCGCTTGTTGCCATTCGACAATTTGCCTCTTCTTTTGGTAACAGGACGCACATTCTTCTTACAGGCTTGTCTTGCTAATTCTTACGAATTTCCAAGTGGTGAGACACTTTCCACCTTTTGTATCTATTAGTGTCGGGCATAGTATTTTTCGAGCACAACCAATCTGTGACTAAAAGTTCCCGGAATTTTCTTATCTCCTTTGCTTTTTATGTTGTTCCTAAAAGTAAATGTAATGCTAATTTGCGATACCATTTGATGCTTTTGCGTATGTTTGTTGCATATGACACCATCTGGTCGCTCCTGTCGATGCCGGTTTTTCCAATATTATACGCCATTATCGCCTAAGGTTTCATTTTCGGAGGACGACCGCGATATGTAGAATCCGAGCTTGGAGTCATGATGGGTACATGTTTTGTTGATAAGATTCTGACATCGCGAACATCTTTCCATTTTAGCACAACAATACCATTATGATCTTCTTGTGCCACCATTTCACCTCTTTTCAACGGGTATGACATTACAAAATTTGGCATCTTTTTTTTATTGTGTTGTACCGTTCCAACCACTTGCGTCTTAGAATTCAAAATTTTAAGTGCTAATTCATAACTAGTATAAAAATTATCGACAAATAAAGTACGTCCTTCGTTCAGTAATTTGTCTGCAAGTTCAGTGCAGACATCTTCTGCTATGCTAACTTGCCTTTTTCCGCTGGTATCTCGTCCAGAATATATTTTTGAAGATCATGTGTATCCTTCGGTGGAGCACAGTTTGAACAGTTTTATACCATACTTATGTGACTTTGTTGGAATATACTGCCGGAATACCAGTCGTCCCCTCTACGGAACCATTGTCTCGTCGACAACAATATCTTGGCCTGGTGAAAAGACTTCCTGATAATTATCCGTTAATATGTTTACAAGAGGTAAAATTTTCCCAAGTCTGCTATTTCGTTTTATCGTTTCATAGTTGGCAAAATAAAAGTTTGCTAACAGTAACTCAAAACGATTGCAGGACATTGTACTGCCCCATCCAAATCATCAGTCCGATAAATTTTTTAATTTTTTTGGAAGTGGTGGGTTTCCATCTATTCTGTCAAGCGTGACCAATCATTTCATGTTCAAGAAATTTCTGCTCTGCATATCTATTAGTTTCTGTAACTAAAGGGCTTATCACTGTTTCATCCAAAAATAGTGAAAGAACTTCACTTGGGCTAATGTCAGACGGCAAATCCAACAGAAGCGCACTTTTTCCGGTGAACGGAAATGATTGTTGCCTACCAGCGAACTCGTTCCACTGGATATTGTCCAAAGAATCATCAGCTGAGGTCAATTCCTCTTCTTCGTCTATAGTCAGTCTATAGTCAGTTCTTCTAGCATGTCATTAAGGTCTTCACTTATATGATTCCTCAATATCCGAGCCTGAACTCGATGAAATTCTATTTATAATTTTTCTTCTAAAACTCACTACTTCTTCATCACTACTCTCCTCACTATCAATTACACTTTTACGCGGTGCAATGAACATTTTGAGAATAAAACAATTACTGTGTTTGTGACACAAAGTATGCTTCTCGACTGAATAAATGATCTGGAATAACTGCAGTGAGATCCCTTGCAGTCCTCTTTCCGAAGAACTTATCGCTTACAACTCCCACTTACTCTCTATACAATATTCCTATCAGAATATACAAGCAAAAGAATATGTCGGTGCTGGATGGTTGGTGTGGTTCTGTCCGCGTTCGGAATCACCCATAACTCCCGAATAATTTGATATGGGAATGGAGACTTGCGGGTTCGTTTGTAAAGGAGGTCTATGTAACTTCGATTATGTTTTTTCCGCACTCGATACAAAATCGTAAGTAACACACTCGCGTCTAGATTCGTGTCGTGGTGACGGGCAGCCCTCACAGGTCCGAGAATACTACCCTCTCAGTCATCTCGACCCTGATAAGGCGAACCCCCCTCCCCCATCTGCTCTCGGGGGGGGGGGCACCTTTTCCACCCGTCGTCATTCATCAACAAAATAAAAAAAAAAGTCATTCCTAAATCTAAATGGTAAAAAACAACAAAAATCAAAATGAGATTGCTAGGCTCCTTCTTTGCGGTTCCTTGTTGTGCGCCGACAGGTATTATACAGAAATTAACGTTAGCGATTGCTAACGAACTCACGATACCCCTGTGCTAGAGAAACGACTCCGCAAGGTGTGGACTGTGTAGGCGATAACGTAAAACCGAACTTCAACGCATAAACGATATTAAACAGCACCGATCCTCCAGCCCGTCAGCGATTAGCAATCTAGAGATACTGTAATGATCGGAAACGCGTAAGGCACGACATTGCGATATAGTGGTCTATTTCCTGTTAACTTAAATATGGCCAATTCAAAAAACCGTCAGTCACCGCCTTTCTAGTCGCTCCAGATTTCCTCAAGATACTATCTCCTTGATACTGGATCCCTCAAGCGATCGCGATACGGTACGGTAAACTATACAAAACTATATAAATTAGACAAAATAGAACAAAACAATACGAGACGATACAATATTTACAAGACAAATACACGTCTGTTTCTAGACTCGGCCACACCGTCCGTGACGCGTCTCGGAGAACGCCTCGACGATAGATATTGTTACGATCGCTCTCTAAATACGCAGAATATGGTTAAGTTCTTATGTTCAATATTCAAGAGATTTCATGGTTTGTATCTACTTACGCAGAATATGGTTAAGTTCTTACGTTCAATATTCAAGAGATTTCGTAAATGCTGATTTAGAAAAGGTAGTTAGGATGGTTCGTTGGTCAGATTTGCCGGTGCTAAACGGTACGTCCACGCGTTATGTCAATTGTTTCAGCACATAAGATTCGGTAGAAATAGGAAATAGGTTCCAGAGGGTACCTTCATCGATACAAGGAGGATTGTTCTTTGTGTCTGATATGATATCCTGATTAATGAAACTAGAACGAATTTTAACTGAACGAATTGATTGATTCTTTGCTCGGGTATTCTTTATCCGTTTTATGTAAGTTAGATATTCTGGGTATGAATGAATTATTGTGTGTACCTGATTGTATGTGATTGCACTCATATGCTTGCCCAATGATTTCCAGGAAATTCAACTGTTTCCTTTTGTTGCTTTCCTTGGAAGTATGAAGATTCATTGAGGTGGTTTGGATGGACCTTCAGTCCAGATGAGATTGTAATCAGGGTTTTGTAAATGATAGTGACGATGATGGTTCACAAAACTTGCAGATTAGAGTCACCAGGTATGCTTCACTTTGTATAAACTTCGAAAAACTGAATTGAAAAGAATATAAGTTCTTAGACTTCGACTCTAACTTTGACTTTTACTTTGCACTTCTTTTACAAAAACTTCTTGATGTACTTCACAACGCCACACTGCTCCACTGGTCAACAACTAGAACTCTAACTGAAAAACTGACTTTTTAGGCTCTCCAACCCCTTTTAAAGACTTCGTTTCTTATCCCTTCCATTACTTCTCATGAATTTGATTGGTCTTTAACTCCCTTTCTCAATGATCATTTAACAAATCAGAGTACTAACAATTATCTATTTGTTGTTGCATACCTGAGTCTTCCAATTCTGTACCTGAAACCTCGCGAGTACTGCTAGTCTCGAGGAGCTTCAGGTTTATCTTTTATTTCAAGATATAATAAAGGATTGGCATGACAAATTCCTTAAGAACATAATACCTGATAGAAATAATAAGCGTAACATTTTTCCGGTCAAATAAATGATAACATAATTAAAGATTCCAATAATATAACGGAATATAAAACAAGACAAAGTATAAACTTATAAGTATAAATCAGTAAAATTAATTATATCAAACGATTAATCGACATATGTGTGTGTATAATGTCACGTAACATATTATTTTTGAAAATTCAACTGCGCAATCTTTCTACAAATTTAATATCACTTAAAGTATCATCATTATTGTCTAGATTACCTCCTATGCTATGCGACGTTATTCCCCAAAACAAAATCTCAATGCTAAATTAGATAGACGATCAGCAGTAATCGGAAAATAGGGAACCGTACGCAAAAAGCCGAATGATTCTCTCTCACCAGATTTTCGATATTAACGAGACCCGATACGCGATAAACTAAATAGTATCGGGCGCCCGGTGGTCTCCGGGGAGAACACCGCGAGTGCAGGGCACTCGAGATCTTAGAAATTCTGAGGAAAACGCGGGAAAGCTCGGCACAACGAAAGGGAAAAGGAAACAGGTAAGGCGATACCGCCAAGAGAAGAGAGGTGGAACAATAGGAACAGCGACTCCGCCAAGAAGAAAAGAGACAGATACGTAAACGGCGACTCCGCCAAGATAGAAATGAGAAAGATCGAGAAACGGCGACTCCGCCAAGATAGAAGAGAGAAAGATTAATAAACGTCGACGCCGCCGAAATATAAAGAGAAAAGATAATAAACGGCGACTCCGCCAAGAACGTAAAAGCACAAAGTCACAAACGGCGACACCGCCAAATAGGGAAAACAAACGAGACACGAAAACAGCGACACCGCCAAGATAAGAGAGGGAAGCGCGAAGAAAAGTAGAAACAAAAGCGAAAGAGAGAGAATCAAGCGGTCGACGAGAACTCCAAAAGTATACCCGGTTCAGAGGCTAGCTCACCTGGGAGAGCGTCGTGGCGTTCAAGAGGCATGCGATAAAGAGAATAGGTAAAAGAAAGATAGCATAGAAAAATAAGTAGGTTTAACGCACCGAAGCTATATTAGCAAAACCAGAAAGCGGCATGCAAGCCATACAGCAAACTACAGCGTGTTCAAAGCAGAAAAGATACAATCAATTTTGAAGCGATACGGAAAACGGGTTGATAGAGTTCTATATAAAAAAGCGAGAGTCACTAAGGTGCGAAAGCGAAACAAGATAACATAATCCTTAGAGTAATTTTACAAAGTGATAGGCTCTTGAGGGATTCTATATAAACTAAAATTCTTAAAACGAACGCGGAATTAGCGAGGGACTACGGCCCTGTGGCGATACGATATGGCAGCGGGACGGATCCGCGCCGGCGCAAAAGATACTTTCGACAATATTTCAATAGATAGGAGACTACGAAATACGCGCGAGAACAAAGGCTTAAATTCGTATCGGTACGAAAACACGGTAACAAATTCACTCGCGAAATTTCCCGACAATTGAAAAGAGTCAGAACACGCACGATAGAAATATGGCGATTAGGACACAGGTATAAAATACACTTAAATAAATTAACATAGATGGTACAAGTAATAGACAATAGTTAAAAGAAATGGCAAGCTCTCGAAAAATTACCACCAGAATAGTGTAATCGGCAAAAATAAATTAATAGGTACGCCACTGATAGTCAGTGCGTCCTGTATTTTCGACTCGGGCGATTACTCAAAAAAAAAAGGTGACTCTATGCTCGACCAGCAGCGTAAGGTATCGAAAATATTACACTAAGACAGTGATTACGAATTTCCAGAAATTGAAATATTAATTAAATAAAGAGGAGGATGCCATTCCTATTAACGAAAGCGAAAAATACGTGAACAATATAAGGCAAAGAAAAGAATTAATTAAAGTCAAAATTCAATATAATAAAGCGACATATAACGCCGGAAAAGATAGAAAAGCCAAAAAGATATTCACTTAGAACAACTAGACAGACTCAACGGGAAACGGCCAAGCCAGAGACGCCGGGGCCCTAGGTATTTCCACGTGGTCGAGAAGATAGTCGGTAACTTATAAAATATTCGACAATTCCAAAGCACTAAATTATAGCAGAACGCAATTAATTACAATATATTCGATATACTAGGTACTCTACGATAATAAAAGAAAAGTGAAATAAGTCCCGGTAAGCGAGAAAATTTGCCGTCGAGACAAAGCGCCTAGACGGGATTAATTCAGATGAGTTTACGGAATCTCCAAAATAAAGGTAACGAAAGGTGCTCACGAAATCGGTAAGATATAGAATCGAGGAAATCGGTCCTCAGAAGTCCTTCCTTCCTTCAATATAATGTCTGTTCTAATTAATATCGGTTGGTTTTTGGTTTCGCTTCGCAATTTCAATCAGTCGAATTCGGCTCGTCTTTGTTCACTTTAACAATTGTTACAATCAACCATTGGCTAAGATGCTCCAAACGTAAGTTAACGAGCCGGAATTCGTCGCTAGAGGAAGAGCCCTAGGGGCCCCCCTCCATAAATTAATAATTCCTAATTCGCACGGTAGAGCGATAGCAAAATATAATAATACAGAATAGGTAAATCTAACGCTTGACGGTAGCCAGAGACGAAGCGTTAGGCGGCTAGAGTCCGAAGATAGGCGGAGAGGGCCGAGCTGAGCGCGGGAACCCTTGGTGCGGCCGATCTTGAGTCCTCGGTTCGCGCAGCAGGATCCAGCGAAGAGTAGGCCCTGGTTTTTTCTCCGGGGCCACTGATAAAAGAAGCGCTAGGGAACGTTCGGCGACTGGGCGGCACGATAGAGGATTATCCTTTCCTCCTATCGGCGGTACGAGTGACGAAGGCCCTTTTTTGCGGTCCGTATGGGCAGCCAGCAGAAGTATTAGAGGGATTCCATCCCGGGTCTCCCTGACTCCACGGAAGTCCTCCGGAACGAACAGCAGTTTGGTCCAGCCTCTGTCGATCGCTCGTCCGGTAGCTCAGGAACTCTCGTTGGCGGTTAGCTTCATGCTCGTGGTGTAGACGTAGATTCGCCCAGGACGGTAAAGAAGGTAGGCGAGTGCGAATAGCAAAGCTCGAAAATAAAAAATAAAAACGAAAAAAGCAGAAAGGCGGGACAGAAATAAGCAGAAAGGACGATAGGCGGGAACAGAGTGCATAAACGATAAGCGAGACAAGCAGAGCCGTCTTTGGAATGTCAAGTGACAGACGTTTGGAGGATCGTTGCAGGTGGATTGTGTCTTTTCCCTACTCCTAGCAATCTTTGTGACTGAATTTCCGAAATTCACGTCACAGCTATTACCATCAATTTCAAAAGAAAACTCACTTGATACACAAAGATCTTGGCTTTCCTCAATTTCAATCTGTTCACATGACAAAGAATTCTTTAAATTCCCATGGTAAAATACATTCTTCTTCAGTTCTTCATTCTTCTTCACGTTCTTCAGACAGATCGCACGATTCATGTAGATTTGCGTTTGTTTCTGAATTTTGAAACATTGTATCATCAGACCTTGCTAAATTTTTAATTGTAGACATATATTTATTACCGTCAAAACCAGACTTCTTTAGGGGACTTTCGTAACGAGCTAATTCAGATGTAATCATGCGTTGCTTATGGCTTCTAGAAAATAAATGAACGTCTTTGGGCATTTTAAAAAAAATACACTTACTACAGATAAGTATTCGTATAAAGGATTCAACAAAACTTCTACAACACGTGGTTAGGTGTAACCACGTATACTTTTGTTTTATCCAAAAGTTAAATTATGTTCCAAATGATTAAATTTATATAATCATTTAAATAAGTGTAATGTAAAGCTTACGTAATTAATATATTATAAATGTAGGTACTCTCCTATTAATTTTGTGGAAGACGAAATCCTCACAATTGCTTACGACTGCTTACGACAAAAGAGTGAAGAAAGATCAAGTTCGTTTCCCGCTAACGTACTGCTCAGTGGTGATTGGCTGAAATTTTTTAGAATTGCTATTAGTAGTTATACACCACTTCTGGCCGTAACAACAAACCCCCACCACTGTCCCCTGTGAGTCATGGAGCGCGCACCGCTCTGACCCCCGTAACGCACTATGGCGTCACCCCCTCGCTAATGTGGTCGGCACTCCCCACCGCCAACCTATGTTGTTGCTCCCCAACCATGCAGACCATTTTACCCGTGGTAGAATAGAACACCGTATTTTGTAAGACACATTATGTATATTATAAAGCTGTAGCGTGTGATACATTTTCGATTATTACCGTATTGTTGACGCGAATCTGCTTTAAGTCGTAAAAACGTATCCTGATTAATTGGTAAGGCCTGGTCCCCGATTCTGCCCGTTTCCCAAGCCGCGTAACTTTAAGAATGTTATGCTCAAGACATTCTCCGAACAATGATGTAATCAGGGTTCAGATCGCCTCTGAAGAATGTCTTTATCTCGGCGAAGTGAAAATCCCTGCAGGTGTATGGCGGCGTCGAATAACAACGTACAGAGGAATACGCTTAATGCTTTATAAATTATTGAGAAAATATGAGGAGATGGAGGTGCAGGAAACAAAGAAAAACAGTTTTTTTAAATAAAAATATATTATATACATTTTGCAAGAAACATAAAGCGTACAGTTTTATTAAGAAAATAAGCCTTATGGATGGCTGTTCTGGTCCTCCATGGTGCTCCGCACGAAGGAAAGGTACTCGTGGTTATACAGGGCTCTAACAATAATTGATTAAGCGCCGGTGACCACAGGCCTTTCTTCTCCAGAACCAACCGAAGATCGCCCAATATGCTGTCCCTGGAGGAGGCGTCATCTCCGCGACGGTCGAGTTCCGCAATCAGCGTGTCTTTACAGTTGTTGGCACTGTCGGTAAACTCGTGTAGCCTGGTTATTTGAAAGGTTACGCAGCGCAGGACCCTCTGAAGATTGAGGTAGGACACCCTCTTCATCAGAACCGTAGGTGTGTATGCCCTAGCTCTTTTAACACCTGAGCCATCGTTGTCCGTAGACACCGGCATTGCCGGTTTGACAATAATTGCCCGCTCACCGTATGTCCGACGATAGTAGTCCCAAATGCCGCATCGCGTATCGGCGTCCTATGGCCAAATCAGAGCTAGCGATGTTGAGGAAAAGGTGGGGCAGGCCCACACAGGAAGAACTACCGCGTCATGCACCTATGCGTCTGGAGTCGCAGGCCTGGTTAGCGGCATTCAATCATCTCGAGAGATTACGCGAAAGTTGCGTCACACTGTGGTGCCTGAGGGCTATGCGAGCATAGGAGATAGCGCTACGTACTCTGGAGAAACGATGCAGTTTGACAGAGTTTATGGGATGTGTTACCCTGACGACACGGGATGGTCCATCGCTCCTAAACTACAAGGAATGCTGAACAAGCGTGGTCAGCATGTCTGACGGTCTTTACGCGTACCTGGAGGCACTCGACGATACGTGGGAAACCAATACACCCCACGACGTTTACAACGATGAGGAGAGGGAACTCGCTGAAGGATCGAACAATTTGACGTACTACGCAATGGACACACGAACAGCATCCCGACGCAACATACGGCATATACGATGTATGGCAATTTTTCGCGACGAGACCTGCGAAACACTGCTGCGGGATCACCGTGGCGGAAAAGATATCGGAGTACAGCTTATCAGTTGTGATATCGACGAGTTCGATGTTGTAAAAGACTGATGTGATCTTCTGGTACCAGTCTATTGTAATTGATAAATATAAATAAAGTAAAAAAATACCTATGTACACAGAGTAGTATGATTCGTATCTCTAACCCAGGTATGCGTTAAACAGCATCGGAAACAAAAGGGAAAAAATGCGATCTTCTTCATAATTTTTTTACAGATGAGATCATGGCAATAGCATCGGCCGGTAGCGATCACAGTGACTATGGCAATGGTGATGATGACTGCTCCACCATGTCCAGCGCTTCTATCGAGCACTATCAATGTAATAATTATAAATTTACAGACACCGTTGAAAACTCATCTGTGTGAAAATAAAAAGTAAAAAAAGTTGTAGATCCGTTGGAGGCTGCTGGCTACAATGACCACATTGCACCGGGTAACTCACGGCCTCGCAGGAGCACGACGACGCGGAAGAACCGGTGCTGTGTGGAGGCTGCTAGCTACAATGACCACATTGCACCGAAGAACTCACGGCCTTCGCAGGAGCACGACGACGCGGAAGAACCGGTGCTGTGTGTTCTTTGGAACGGCGTGTACGAGTCAGTGGATGTTGACGAAGCGGCCGATGCATTAGCGGAGCGCGATGAGCCCCCGAGCGCCGCGGATACCCTCGAAGAAGGTAACGTAGAAAGAGATATTCTTTAACATTTAAAGTCTTCTTTGTCGAAATTGCTAACTTTAAAAATGTAGGGGATGATCAAAACCTGTTAGACGCTGTATTCTCATACATCGGGTCGATGTTTAATCCTCGTGAGGAATGAGAAGTCAGTATGAACTGAATACTCTTTCTTTTTTTGTTTAATAACAAAAAAAAATAAAAAACTCTTCTTCCAAACGCTAGATGCGGGGGATGCGGACACGCAGTATCAGACTGGCGGGGGACCCCTTCTTCGGTCGCAGAGTTGTGCCGTCGAAGACACCGACAACGAGGGAGTCATCGATAACGACGTGTTACCACCAGGATATAGGTTTACCGTAGAAGCCGAAACGACGCGTCGCATAAATCGGTTTCGATTAGACAGACGCGAAATAACAATGGCTATCCGGCGGCCACCCCAAGATCCTGATACGAATACCGTATCTTGGCTGCAGGGCGCAGTCCTAATTATTTTCATATGCCGCTGAGTGCACTACCGAAAGCCTTCGGCCTCGCGGATGCGGTTGGTTTGAAACAAAAGGGTGTCTTCCCGCATCTGTTCAATACACCTGAGAATCAACATTATATCGGCCCGCTACTAGCACTCGAGTTTTATTCGCCCGATACGATGTCGTCGGCTCAGCGTAATCAGTTTTTAGCATGGTATAACGAGCAGTGCTCTGCGGATACGTATTTAACTTTCGAACCAAGTTTATAGATTACTGTAGATTAAACGTTACTATTCTCAGGCAGGCTTGCGTTTCTTTCCGCGAAATGTTTCTTCAGCATGGCAACGTTTGCCCTTTCTCGGAGAGTACCACTATAGCTTCCGTGTGTTCGAGAGTTTTTCGGAAAAACTTTTTGCGGGACGAGCAGATAGCTATTTTACTGCCGGGTGGGTATCGATACGGTGACAAACAATCACTTAAGGCCATCTTATGGCTTCTTTCGCTGGAGCATCGATTTGGTTGTGCCATAGTTCACGCAGTGCGCACTCGGGAGTATCGTCTACCGGAGGGTACGCCCGTCGACAGTTACTACCTGGACACCGACACAGGTTTGCGACACGTATTCCAGTTTCAGGGTTGTTTCTGGCACGGTTGCCCAAAATGCTATCGTATAAACAGAGATAGTCGTCTACACACGAGTGGATCCATGGACGCGCGCATCGAGAGAACGCAGGCTACGAATGATAAGATTCGGTATTTAGGTTACGAGCTGACGGAAATTTGGGAGTGTGAATTCGACCGCCGGATAAACGATTCTGAACAGACCGCTTTATACAGATCGCTGAATGAGAACCCGCTGGTATCGCAGGCATCGCTCGAACCCCGCGATGCTTTCTTCGGTGGTCGTACAGGAAATACTGTCAGTTTTTATGAAGTCGAGGGGTCTGAGAGGATACACTACGTAGTTGTGTGTTCGCTCTACCCCTTAATTTGGAAAACGGGGAAATTCCCTGTAGGTCACCCTACGGTGTACGTGGGCGATGACTGTCGCGAACTAACAGGTGATCGCAACAATATCGAAAATGTGGAGGGCTTGATTAAATGTGTGGTGTTACCACCGCGAGATCTGTATCATCCCGTGTTACC
>NW_014333538.1:0-1089 GCF_000341935.2 Cephus cinctus
TACTTTAATAAAAATTGATCCACTAAAGTTTCGACGATGCGACTTTCAAGTTACAATTAGAATTATTTAATCGGAGATAGTACCCTCGTTGTCTCAGAGATGGCGCCACCTATCATGCCCAGGAGGTGCTGCCCTCTTATCGGCGAAAATTCGAACTAATCCGAATACTTTAATACGAATACTTGATAATTTCGAAATTCAAAAAAATGTCTGCGAGTACCAAAATGTAAAGGAATTTTTTGAAAGTGGCCCTATCGCAATCTAACCTGTACCAGCCTCTTCTATGGACTATTCTGACTTTCTGCATTAAGAGATCTTTCAAAATTTCAAGGAAAAAGCCCTAAACCCAGCCGTTTTCGAGATACAGCCTCCCAGAGGTGCAATTTCGAGAATTGAATTTCAAACTATATTAGGAGTAGGTGAAGGATGCAGTTAGGACGGAGGAGAGTAAGAGAGAGACAGAACTCATTCGTACTCTGGGATATTCGCATAGGGCAAAATAATATCAACGTGTATAAGTGTTACAAGATAATTTATTCAACAAATGCAATAATGATACAGTATACAAAGTACAGATGTACATATACAGTCCGCGAAAGATTAGTAATATCAATGCCATTAGAAATATATTAAAATATATCACTACAATATAATATACGTGTGGTATGTTACATGCGCTACCACTTCAAACTTTTCTTTTTCCAAAAGTCATTTTAAAATCTTAGTTTGTAAGGATATATTAGGAGGAGAGTGATGGGGATATAGGAAGGAATGGAGATTCGAAAAGTGTATATGTGTTACAAGATAATTTATTGGACAAATGCAATAATGATACAGTATACGTATACATTATATGGCTTGTGAAAGTTTAGTAATAACAATGCCATTAGAGATATATTAAAATATATCACTGCAATATAATACACGTGTGGTATGTTACATGCGCTACCACTTTGTACTTTTCCTTTTCCAAAAGACATTTTAAAAACTTTGTTTTTAAGATTATACTAGTAGGAGAGTGATAGAGAATAGGAAGGAATAGGAGATTCGAAAATTGAGTAGAAACATTTGGTGACAGCAGCCAGGGAA
>NW_014333539.1:0-1186 GCF_000341935.2 Cephus cinctus
GGAGCCTTAACGAACAGATCAATAAAGAGATTTTTTTTTCAAATAAATATGTTTTATTATTATTGTTATTGTACAGGGGGTCATATATACATTTATACAGGTTCTGTTTGTACTATCAATTACATGAAACCGTATGGCAAAGATCCGAAACGACCGTCGCGTCGCCGTTTTTGAAGCTCTGTCGGTTTACACGTTTTTGCTTCTACGCGTGTCACTACGTCGTGAAACGGGGTACGAAGCTCTGTCGGTTTACACGTTTTTGCTTCTACACGTGTCACTATGTCGTGAAACGGAGTACGCCGTATCGCGTCATAGCGTAAAACGACAGGCTCGCCGGTCTCTCCCGTTACATAAGACCGTATCCAGTTGTAGTTAATGACCAGACTTGTCGCGTGGTTGATCGTGATACCTTTGACCTTACAGACCTCAGCGTAAGAACCGTCTGGCTTGCGCACACGGTACGTGTAAAATTTCGGACCTCCCGAAACAAAAGTCGTAATATAGCTACCAGCGCCGTACGACTCCAGCTCGTCCGTTAAATCGCCCAAAAGACTACCGTGGTATACGCAGCTATAACAACATTTGTGTATGCTGTGGGTATCAACGAGTCGTTCGTATTACTCGTACTGACGTAGAGCATCTCGTCATCTACGCGCAGAATACCTGTAATCTCGACCTCCGGACATGTAAGCAGACTCACGAGCTTTTGACGAGTCGTTACAATTTCCGTCTTTGGCATATTTTCGCGTTGCCCAAACTTGCCCTATAAGGAATTCAAACATAATTTTGCGACTGACCGCAGACCGTGATTTGATTTTATATTACCAGGGTCCAGACGAATACCGTCGACCCGATCGTTGTCATCTACGGGCAGAATACCTGTAATCTCAACCTCCGGACACGTCAGCAGACTCACGAGCTTTTGACGAGTCGTTACAATTTCCGTTTTTAGCAGATTTTCGCGTTGCCCAAACTTGCCCCAAAAGGAATTCAATCATAACTTTGCGACTGACCGCAGACCGGGATTTGATTTTATATTACCAGGGTCCAGACGAATACCCTCGACCCGATCGTACTTCTCTATATACAACTTCTTGGCCTCGTCGTCGTCGCCACACTCGCGCGGCCAGCCACTAGCTTCCTGCTTAATCTTTAGGAACGTGTTTATGTAATCGGCAAAGTGACC
>NW_014333539.1:1285-1586 GCF_000341935.2 Cephus cinctus
TTCATGTATCAACGTTATTTCATACCCCTTACGTACGGCGCGCTTGACCTCGTCCACGACCCAGGTCCCTTCGAATACCCTGTCCACGGGATTCTCGTGAGGACACGACCCCTGTAGCGTGACCTCTGCACAGGAACGACACAATGCAAAGAGCAGTTTACCGTGCATACGCACCGGTAACACGGGATGATACAGATCTCGCGGTGGTAACACCACACACTTAATCAAACCCTCCGCGTTATCGATGTTGTGGCGATCACCTGTTAATTCGCGACAGTCATCGCCCACGTACACCGTAGGG
>NW_014333540.1:0-27210 GCF_000341935.2 Cephus cinctus
AAGACCACGGCACGAAGGTCCGTCGACCGGCAGGGTTCACTGTGTAGAACTTTTGTTTTGGTCTAATTTTTGAATTCGAATTTTGTACGTTCTCCGAATTGTTTCGTGTCGTCCGCCCGTCAGGCATTTATACCTTTTGATTTTGTAACGCGTAGAACGCGCGCAGGTCCTTAACGGTCGGTTGTCGTATTTTGGTAAACGCAGATTAGCCGTGTTACGACTTTGGCTTTGAATTCGTACGATACGCGAAGTACGCGTTACTATCTTTTGATTGTACTTTGGTTTTGTCTTTTCGATCTATATTAATTACTATTTCTTTTGTAAATAATTACTTCGGTATTGTAAGAGATCGTCGCGCTTCGCGCCGCCGATTTTATTTAATAAACCGAACCTTCCTTGAATATTAGAGATCAAAGTGTCCGAATGATTTTGTGTGTCGCGTGATCGTCTGACCCATCCGACCTATTGTTCCGAACCCCGACGCCTCCGCGTAGCTGAGTTAGCCAACGTAGGCACTGTACGAAGACATACTGTAGAAACTGATACATGGTTCCCGTTTTGGAATCTGGCGCCCAACAATACCCTAGGTATTTCGAGAGAAATATTTGTTAGTCCCTGGTTGCCTGGAACGCGTAGGAATCGCGTAAAGTTGTGCGCCGGTCGGTCTTGCATTTTCCAGTGGGTCGATCGCGTAACAATACGTCACAACATATGTATACTGGAAATGAAGGAGGGCTGAGGTAACTACAATTATTAATAAACGCATTTATATGTTGTACAAAAAGTCACGAAGTTCTAAGAAATTGTGTCATTATATACATAATTGTTTTTCTAATTGAAATTAAAAAGCAGTCAAAATGACTTCCTTGGGCAATCTAGTGTTAAGCCCCGGACAGGAGACATACCGTTAGATCCGGCTCGAAAAAATAAAAATATTGGCGTCAACAATATTCAAAATTTTTAATTAGTTTATTAATTATTACGGATTAAAGTAAGCCAATCATAAGCGCGTAAGAACTGGTAACTCCTCCTCAGTCTCCTCCCATTTGGGACAGCCAATCATTTATTTCCCCACAAAAACAGTCACCGGTGGATACGTAAACGAATATAGTAACGTAAATAAACAAAAGAATAATGCAAAATGTTTTTTGTGGGGAAATAAATAATTGGCTGTCCCCAGTGGGAGGAGACTGAAGAGGAGTTACCAGTTCTCACGCGTTTATGATTGGTTTACTTTAATCCGTAATAATTAATAAACTAATTAAAAATTTTAAATTTTGTTGACGCCAATATTTTTATTTTTTCACGCCGGATCTAACGGTATGTCTCCTGTCCGGGGCTTAAGACTAGATTGCCCAAGGAAGTCATTTTGACTGCTTTTTAATTTCAATTAGAAAAACAATTATGTATATAATGACACAATTTCTTAGAACTTCGTGACTTTTTGTACAACATATAAATGCGTTTATTAATAATTGTAGTTACCTCAGCCCTCCTTCATTTCCAGTATACATATGTTGTGACGTATTGTTACGCGATCGACCCACTGGAAAATGCAAGACCGACCGGCGCACAACTTTACGCGATTCCTACGCGTTCCAGGCAACCAGGGAACACCCTGTATATAAAGTAAAATTAAGTTCATAAAATGTATTCTCTACTTACAGCTACAAAAGTCATAACATCATTTCGGAAAGCAAATGTTACATGCAGTAGGAATTTTGAATTGAAAATGCACGACCAGTCAAAATTACTGGTCTGGTAAATCTAGTGTTAATAGTAATATAATAACTCTACAAGGCATATAAAGTTAATTTTCCATATGGAGCTTCTCCATGTCGAACGTGTATGTACTCTCTGTATTACAACCAGCATATAAACTTTAAGATAATTATTGTTCAATTCGTCTTGATCTTTCTTTTTTTTTTTACAAAATTAACGAGTGTATACATATACATTTGTGCGTATTAAAGTTTGATATGGCATTGACAATGTGAAAAAAGCTTCACTAAAAGATATAACTTTTCAAATTTTTCTCATCAAATGCACACGACATTTAGCTGGATAAGTTATTCTTACTGCATATTTACACAGTAGAAATTTTATATTCCGTTAAAGATTTGACATCCTGTATACCATTTCAATGCCGATGTAAAACCATTTTACGTCAGGCTTACAGACATCACTATTTATTTATAAATGAATGAAAGTCAAATGAGTAATGTGTAGAAACATGCTAGCAGGTGATTGTAGATTATTCAATGACAAAAATTATATACATTATTAACAAGTAAATTCACTAAATGATTGATTATTATTTTCAAACGGTAATCGCAAGAGTAATATTATAATTCAAAATAGTAACTTCTATACGTACTATGATCATCAGCTGCACAGAGAATATGTTCTTTAACATGAGGATCTTGTCGTGGCCGAGGTCTATGCTTGATCCAAACACCAATACTGAACTTCTGTGCAAGATTGTGATCCAGAATGTCATCAGGAACGATGGCAGCAGAATTAGCTCCATCAAATTCAAATATTTCATCAGCTTCTCGTCCTTCGTCTCTCGAAAGTCCTGCAGTCCAGAATGACGTACTGCTGGGAGTAGGCAAAAGATCGATACTATCTCTTGATGCTCCGCAAAGTTTTCGTTGACTACGAACACCATACGTGTCCCTATCGCAGCCTTTGCCAATATGATCTGTTGCCAGAGTCAAGGTAGCTCGAAGATTTCGTAAAATGCAAGGAGCATCGCAAAGTTCGAGTTTCGCCGAAGGTAATAATGGTTGTGTACCAACACCAGCTGCGTAATCTACCCTTTCAGGTATTCCTCGCCATCCGGGAGAACACACCCGATTTACCTGTAAAGTAGAATTTTTTAATTAATTAAACATTTTTAAATAAGGTCACCATAGCACACTTATAATATTAAAACACTTGTATCTTTTTTTCTCGTATTTATTAACAATACTTTAATTCTTTAATAATCTAATAAAACTTAAATGAGAAAAATTAAAAGAATGGATTTTTTATTTGTGTATTTCATACGGGATTTCATATTAAATGCTTCATCGTATACAACACAAGTTTGCAAAATATTAAAGAATTATATAAAGAAATAGGAAACAGTTTTCAAAATTTGATATAATAACTGTAAAAGATATCTTTTAGACTCTGATTATTTTTAAAGATCAAGCACTATCTATTACATTTTCTGTAATTTGTTTTAACCTTAAGAGACAATATAAACGAGAGAGATAGAATGAAATTAATCGAAACGAATTGGAGAAATGTGAAAAATCTCCTGCTTTCTTGTCCAAGGAAATAATGATTAACATAAGAAACTGATTTACAAATGATTTTTTAAGAGTTATTGTATAATTACATAGGTCGTCGTCCATTATGTATCCCAAACTTCTCCTAATGATCCTCAAGGATTTTGGCACACGGAAACCGAATCAGATTTCTAAATTTGCCCATCTCGTCAGGTTTTTACAAAAACAACAGGTAAATATTTTAATATAAAATGTAAAATGGTCCGAAATAAAAACGTTTCTTTTAAACTCAGACGTACACGTGGAGAAGGATATGATAAAAACTATCATATATCTGGCAAAACTACCATAATTTTCTGGTACATGTTAACTACTTTCGATATTCTGGCAAATATTCTTATAAAGCAAACCAAATACTACTAAATAATATCGTAATTTTCGCTATCACAGATGATATGATCTTCAATAGTTTTTATAGAAGATAATTACTTTTTACTACAAAATAATTGTGGCAATAGTCTTATATTGGTATGTCATGGGTTTTCTTTTTTAGCCGTGTAGTTTTTTGCAATTAAATTGTCTTGTGAGAAAAATAATCGAAAAACGTAACTACTAACAATGATATTATATTATTTAAAAGTAACAGTAGGTAAAGAATTATATCAAAAATAGTTGCAATTCTGAAGGTTAAGAGGTTAGAATTTTTTAATTAAAATTATTTTCGATATTTGTCAGATATGCGGCAATTTTTATTAAATCCTTTTCTCAATGTAGAAAAAGTAGTTCCATTGTCCCTTAATTCATATCCTATGTTCCTGACGTGGACGTCCTCATTTAAAACATTATCATATAATTGATATTTTTGATATTGATATTTTGAGTCTAAGTCGCTGCCACCATTTATAACACAATTCAGCCCAGAGATACGACCGTTCAAAAACTGGGAAAAATACATTTTGTTTGGATGTTTAACTGCGTTTTCTTTTAAAACCTGACGTGATGGACAAATTTGGGAATCGGATTTGCTTTCAGCGTTCGGGATTACCTACGGTGGTTTTGTGCAACAGTGCAATAAATGTTAAATAGAGAATGGCAAAAAAGGCATTGGCGGGTTGCCATGACAGATTTGTAGGCTGTCACTTTCGAGATTCAGTTACGCTTTATATGTTTTCTAAGAGATAATAATAAAAAAAAAAATCAACTGTGCAGGAAAAGATATTTTATCATAAGGTTTCAATTTTGTGTAATCAATTAATTAACACGTTGAGTGCCGCGTCAGTCACCGGTGACACACTCGCACCTCTAAGCAGCGCATGTGGCCTGACGGGGATTTCCTTATAAATTCGCGTGGCATTCAACGTGTTAATAATACTTTCTGCGGTTTTTATCATTTTTACGAATAAAATAGGGAATCGCGAATACAATAAGGACAGATCACAATCGGAAAGTGCTTTTCTAATCACAGAAAGGGCAGGAAAGTGTACTCTTGGATCAAAATGTAGCAAGCCGTAAGACTTCACGATTTTCGAATCAGGACTGATAATTTATGTAATACGTTTGTATCTTGCTAAATGTATTGCAGTTAGAAAACTAAACTTTTGAGTTCACGGATATCGAAATTCATTTATTTTAATAAGAAAAGTATTTTTTAAATATTAACAGTTATAATAATTATATAAAAAAAAGCTAGAAAATAAGAAACAAAGCCAGAAACCGCACTAACTTTTTTAAATTGAAGTTTCATAGTTTCTTTTTTGTCATATAAATGATACACTTCTGTCTAGAGACATTTGGTTGCCCAGAACCAAGAAGTTATGTTGTTAAGGCTTTTTTAGGTTAACTTCGTGTATATGGACACGTACTGAAAACTATTCCTTTCTAATCTGTTCGTATAAGTGAAAATGGAAAAGAGATATTTGGAGCACACGGAATTAAAATATTCTCTTAGATAAAAACTTGAATTTGACATTAATCACGAGATCAAGATACAACAAAGATAATTCTTAAGATGCTAGGAAGTACTGTATATCACAGTGACAAGTACTTTAATCTTGTAAACTGGATCCGAATCGAATATAGTATATTACGATACAAGTGCGCAAAGTAGGTGATTCCCGCAAGAGTCGGGTTTGTCGCCCGAGCGTAGCGAGGGTGACAAAAGAGACGAGTGCGGGAGACGCCTATGCGCACGTGTATCGTATACTATTTTTCCTAACAAGCTGCGTAACATTCGATTTTGCACACGCGTTTGACAGTGCGGGAATGGGGCACTTTGCGCACGCAAACCCGTGCGCAAAATCGAATTTTGCGCACGCTGTTAGGAAAAAGATATAATAATGTAATAATAAAGATGTATTCATTCAACATCGCCCGACTTCAACCTAAGGACAACCTATGTGGGCGGCAGTAACAACAAAGCGGGGTATTCAGGGCTCCAGCGGACGGGGAGTGAAGAAGAGGGAGCATTAATTTGCATCGATTATGCCGCATCCAAAGTGTGATTCGTAACTAAGAGACACCTACGGCGTGCGGAACGAGTGTTCTCAGGCAAAAGGACGAGCAATTCTGAAAGAGGAATGAAGGCTTGTGGTCCAACCAGGTACTCGGCCGGGCGAGAGTGACGCGGACTCGTGCTGTCCAGCACCTTTGCTTGTAGCATGTAGTCGCGTGCTTAGATATCTCTAATAAGTAAAATTGTCGGTTCACAGATACCACCGCGTTGATCCTGTGAGACTCTGATCACTTCCTCTTCCCCCGCCCACTTCATAGGACGCCGGATGCCAATGGAGAGGGAGTGGGGTTAACGAGAAAAAGGGGAGATTGATAGAGTGACTGAGCTAGTAATATCACCGTGCTTAGATTCACCGACAACTTAAGATCGGAGTTAAGTTAGTACGAGCATTATAGTCCCATCACGTGAGAGTGAAAATAAAAAAAAAAGTTTTAAACAAATGTGAAGCATGAATTGCAGAAAGCTATATTTGGAAGAAAACAAAGTGCCTCTAACATATGTATAAAGAAATAATAGTTACCAAATTATTAACAGTAAAGCAACAAAGTTTCTTAGAGGTCAAATCTTGTACTATTTTTCTGAACAAACATCTACATCACTTGTCCGATTTCAATGTACTATAGCTTATTTTATTCGTTAAAAGATTCTTTAGAAATCCACCGAAATAGATCTTTTCTAAAAATATATGGTTTAAGAATTTCCCCCCAAAAAAACACTTTCGTATAAAAAAACTACGCCAAGAACACGACTGCTGTGAATTTCTCTAACAAAATGTATTGAAGTCATATTATTAATTCCAAGTACATAAGTCACTACATATATGCCTATTATATGATTTAGCACTGGCCAAGCATTTTAATTGTATTTTCAAAAATTCCTATATTTAATTATGATTTAATGCTTATCTAATAATTATTAAAACTTTAGGTGATTCCTTATCGAGTACTACTTGGCGGGTCCGTGCATTTCTTGATATAAATTTGCGTTCATTATGCCAGTCTTTAAACCTAAAACCAGCGTCAACTTTCTATATAGAACATATTAACAATAACTCGCCAAAAATAATAACAGTAACAGCCTAATAACAAACATAGAGTCTTAAAATACTATTAGTACGTTTCAAGTAAGTACTTTAGAATTCCTGGCACGGACTCGCCAAGTAGTACTCGATAAGGAATCATCTTAAAATTGTATTAATTATTAAATGATCAATAAAACATAATTAAATACGAGAAGCAGTAGTAATGTAAAAGAGTAGCGAAAACATTATAGGAAATTTTGAAAATTCAATTAAAATCATGGGCCAGTACTACTAGATCATTTAATAGGCAGATATATTGTGATTTATGTACTTGGTATTAACAATATGATTTCAATACTTTTTGTTAGAGGAATTTACAGCAGTCCTGTACTTGGCGTAGTCTTTTACAAGTGTTTTTTGGAGAGGATATCAAAGTTTTTGTTGCTCAACGGGATATAGAAGCTCTAAGCATTCAAATCTATATTGTCACAGATATAAAATATAAATACATTGTGATGTCGCTAATAAAAAAATACAATATATTGTGTTGTCAAAAGTGTTTAAAGGCATATAAATTTAATTTAAGCCCATTATTTCTACAAATGCATAAAGATATATACAAATTTTAAAGGAAAATATAGTCTTGAATGTATACAGGGTGAGTCACCTAACGTTTGCACCTCAAATATCTTTATTGTTTCTATAGATACGTAAAATATGGTAAGGACAAAGACGAATGGTACAATAGGGCTGACATGATACTACAAAAAAATTTTGTTTTCATGTCATTTTTTAGAGATATCAAGGTCGCCTTGACTTTTTTAAATGGAACCACCCTCTTTTAAATACCTACAGTGATAATCCCTTTCATTAGGAATTCAGCGATTATAATTATTCCACGGTCATTCAAGGTCAATGGCAGAAAAAACGTATAAAACTAAAATATGGAAGCAGAATACGTTTACAGAAATACGCTCAATTTTTGCAAAAAGATCTGCGAATTCTGTTAGAAGATGTCCCTTTACAAAATCGCTATGATATGTGATATCATGACGGTTATCCCGCTCATTACGCACGAGTAGCAAGAGAAACGATTCTCGATTTCCAAACCGATGGATTGGACGAGGCGGAACTGTTTCATGGCCAGCACGCTCGCCTGATTTAAATCCACTGGATTTCTATTTCTAGGGTCTACTAAAAGAGACCGTGTACATGGATGCTCCACCAACAGTTGAAGATATGTGTCAGCGTATCATCACAGCATGTACGAATATCACCTCGGATATACTTATTAGAGTTCAACATTCCTTCAGAGCTCGTTTACAACAATGTATCGACGTAGACGGCCATCATTTCGAACATTTATAAAATACAGGTATTCTGCTTCCATATTTTAGTTTTATCCGTTTTTTCTGCTCTTTGACCTTGAATGACCTTGGAATAATTATAATCGCTGAATTCTTAATGAAAGGGACTATCACTGTAGGTATTTAAAAAAGGGTGGTTCCATTTAAAAAAAATCAAGGCGACCTTGATATCTCTAAAAAATGACATAGAAACAAAATTTTTGTTTTGGCATCATATCAGCCCTATTGTACCATTCAACTTTGTCCTTACCATATTTTACGTATCTATAGAAACAATAAAGATATTTGAGGTGCAAACGTTAGGTGACACACCCTGTATATGAGCATCATTAATAATATTCAGCTTGTTGACGCCGTGTGGTCACCGTAAAAGAGGAGAGTGTGCTAGATTATTTACGTATCTCAGGCCGTGCGAACAACAGGGACGATACTATGGTTTGAGAGAAACGCCAAAGCGTCGGTCGTTGCGTTCTTTTCTGAACACCCTGGACTTCCACGTCCGACACCTAGATACAAGAAATAACGGGGAGGAACACCTGAATACCCTGGACTTCCAGGTCCTACAACTACATACAGGAAACTACGGAGAAAAACACCTAGACATCCTATATCTCTAAAAACTATCATCTGAAATACTAGGAACTATGTCGAAGCACACACATACGTACACTCAACACGCGCGCTCCGCATAAATTTTTGTTATACTTTTCGGGCGAACTAAAGACAATAATTTTATACTATTGTGAAAGCAGCCTTATATTAATTGAAAATTCGGTGTGAACGGTAGTTTCACGTACAAAATATATTTGATTGTGTTGTGTATTCGTAAATTACCAACACCATCCAGAATACAAATAGCTAATGAAAGCAAAGCAGGCAGCGCCATCCACCGTGTGAAAAAGTAGATGAACGTGCGAAGAACAACGACGACGGACCTGAAATAAAATCATCTCGCTTGCCATCTCCATACACCCTGATCTACTACATCAATCTCATTGATTCTGATGGCAATTAATTCAGAACTCTCGATTCCTATAGTAAATGTATCAATAACTTTCTCACACATAGCCGTTCATAAGATATTTCAGTCGAAACACAGGTACAAGAAATGCTTCGAGTAAAAAGTCTCGACGGGTCGTGCCCTGTACGACGGGTTGCCTGTACTTGGCGTGAGACTAGACAGAGTCTTTTGATAGCTATTTGTTCATACTATAATGCAATGAACTATTTCTAGAAAATCGCTTAACGAATAATGTAAGCTATAGTACATTGAAATCGGACAAGTGATGTAGATTTTTCTTTAAAAGAATGGAGCAAGGTATAACGTGTGAGTAACTACGCTTTTGTTGCTTCGTTATTGATAATTTTACCATTACTTCTTTTTATGTTAGAGGCACTTTGCTTCTTCTCAAATATAATTTTCTGCAAGTCAATTTCATACTTTACATTTGTTTAAACACGTGATGGGACTGTACCACCTATACTACCTTAATAGGGGAATATGGCGAGATAAATACAAAATTAAATATAATTTTAAATTCAATATAAATTTACGAAAATCATTGTGCAGCAAGATTGCAAATAGTTACAGAAATAAAGGATACGTCTATTAATCGTAAAAAATACGACATATAATTAGTTCAAATTAGTTTTGCATAAAAGTTTTCCATTGAAATTCACTTCCTAATTTAACTAGTTTCTGATTTTCAGTAATATACACCCATGTTTAAAATGTTAGCTTTAATCTGAATGTTTCGAATAAACTAACGCATGCTACTTAGGTGATCAATAAATAGCACTCAGATAATTTAGATTAATGTCATACAACATTTTGGCACTAAACAAATTAAAATACGAGAAACCAACTACTTCAAATCGCAGAATGAATTTTTTAAATGCTAGAATCAGAGTGATTAGATCAGCCTACCTTTCACTTTTGAAAATATTAATATAAGTTTCTTCCATTTCTAAACATTTTCAAATCATTAATTTTGATCTAAGATATTATACTTATACACATGTTGAAATTAAAAAAACTTTTGAAGAGAATTTTGATTAAACAACTCCTTTTATTAGGAGTGTTAGATAATAGAAAGTTTTTGCAAAGAAAATAAATATTTACCTTGACTGTCACCATTGCAGGTGCAGACTGTTTCATGCCACAATCATAAGCTACCACGCTAAGAATGTAATTGTGGGATCTTTCGTAATCAAGAGGTTCCGTGTTCCTGATAGCACCCTCATTATCGATGGCAAATGGTTGATCTGCTGTTAGAATTTCGTATTTGCATACATCTCCGAATTTGGGTGTACAATCTCGGTCCGAAGCTTCTACTCGTACGACTTCCTCGTATAAGCGACCTTCGTCGACGGCACTCACGTAAGCTGCTTGTAAAAATTGCGGTGCATACTCATTCACATCCACCACCGTTATGTGGACTGTAGCACTGAAACAAAGGATTCTCATCAATATCAATTATATCATAGCTATAGTCAGTCCACGAGGAGTCCATGCTTTTTTTGACAGCTAGCAGACAATGCAAACCATAATAAATCACATGTGGCTTTCCAAATAATGCATTCCTGAGAAAAATGATACGAGTGCATACTTTGTAACAAAAAATAGTCACAAAATTACCTGACCAACGGGGTATGGCGGTGTTCGGGAGGCAGCACTGATCACGAAAATGACCTTCCTTTTGTCCGGAAGGTCATAGTTTTTAAATGGGAGCAGGTCAAAATTGACCAATCAGAGGGAGGCGTCAAGAGAAACGTAGGCACCTACGAACTCTGAGTTTTCTTCCCTCGCTGTTATTTCTCGGTGGCTTGTTTCTTGTTTCTTGTTTCCAATAGGCATGTCTTCGGCTGACGTCATCCTGCCCGAAGCCACCGAGAAACAAAAGCGAGGGAAGAAAACTCAGAGTTCGTAGGTGCCTACGTTTCTCGTGACGCCTCCCTCTGATTGGTCAATTTTGACCTGCTCCCATTTAAAAACTATGACCTTCCGGACAAAAGGAAGGTCATTTTCGTGATCAGTGCTGCCTCCCGAACACCGCCATACCCCGTTGGTCAGGTAATTTTGTGACTATTTTTTGTTACAAAGTATGCACTCGTATCATTTTTCTCAGGAATGCATTATTTGGAAAGCCACATGTGATTTATTATGGTTTGCATTGTCTGCTAGCTGTCAAAAAAAGCATCGTTGGTTAGGTAATTTTGGGACACCCTGTATATGCAGAGACACATGAACTTTCTAGAGGTTTCATTGGATGTTTTTTTTTTCTGAGACACTTCAACACATTCGTGTTTCATATACGGCTTTGCAAGATGCTTTGAATCTGATTTATAACGTTTCAGCTCGATCCTCTTAGCCCATTGGTAGTACCCTACTTGCTACCCTTGGTGCATAAGGTCCATAAGCCATAAATGAACCACGAGTGTGTTGTTGCATGCCAAAATATGTCGGTAAAAGAAAAAAAAACATTACTCTCGATCTATTAAAAAAAAACATTTTACTCGTGGAATGACTATATGATTAATCTCAATATTATTAGTCTCGACATTTGATATAAACAGTATTAATTACAAAATGAACTATAAACTTTCATCCTTTAATATAAAAATATGCTCCAGATGGAATTTTTGTTAAGGTTAGTAAAATTTTTGAAACTTTGTTTCAAGATCTGAACACATTAACAAAACAATTTTAACAATATTTGTCAAAAGACTAATACTAGAATCAAGTTTTACAAAAATACTTTTTCCAAACATAAAAATTTGAATAAAAAGATGCCACATATACTAAATAATTTCTTATAATTGCTTAAATTTAATTTACATATTTTAACTATTATTTGTTTAAAAAATGCAATGCTCAAATAATACTGGTAAGAATAACCCTCAAACTGTGCTTACGAAATATCAAAAGATTTCTTTATCAGCTTTATATAAAAATCTATTCCCCATATAAGAAGCATGCATGATACTTAGAACAGATTCAATTCTGTTTCATGTAAAAGATTTTGAATTAAAATCCTTCGTAACATAATACAGTAGGATTATGATTATGTACTGGATTGAAATTACAAGAAATTAAAAAAAAGTAAGTACTGGAAGATCAATAAGATATTGGTATTTACGTCGATGTCATTTTATCTGACAAGAAAGTCCAAAGCATAAGGAAAAGTGCAATAATTAAAAAAATATTTCCAGAATATTAGGGTTAAAAATGTGTAAATAAATATAAATCTGTTTTTAATTCTATCAAAGAATACGATCATTTTAATGTTAAAACTTTGTATAAATAATGAATGACGTTTGAGCATTAGTAAACGTTTGAAGTGTTAAGATAACATTATTTTTTGTCATATTATATACATATACATATATTTTTTAAGAAGGGTAGTTTTCAGGACTTTTTTTCTTGAGTATTGGCAGTTATGAGGACACTTGGTGTTTGTCAGGACGGGCCTGATAGCATTTAGATACGTAAAGTATACTGTCAGGACCATGAAGTGGCACTCACACCCAATTTTCCGAAAAAATTTTTATGCTACACACTCGCAGTTGTGATGGGCTAAGAAATGATTTCGTTAAGCTAGGTTAGGTTAGAATTTTAATACGACATGTCTCAACGTTTAGTTTTTTCTTTAGAAAAAAACATGGGCTTGCCATTGTGAGTGGCACGTGTCCTCATAACTACCCTTTGACAAGTTTATATACAGGGTGAGGCGTTTATAGTGACCCAGGCAATTTTCTCCCAAACGAAGCGAGATACAAAAAAATGTTCGATACATTAGTTTCATGGCTTCGAGGGGGACACAAGATGGCGTCTTTCAATTTTTTCCTAAATCAAAGTATCAAGGTCATTTAAGGGTCAACTTTGGTTTTTCAAATGGGATGGTGTATTTTTTGTTATGGAAATCAAAAGAGCATTCAATTCTAGGTCTCAAAACTAAAGGATCATGGGATACTAATTAAAATAGAAAAAAAAATCGGTTTACTTTTTAATGGCGCATACGTTGCGGGAGGAAAGTTCTTTCGATGAAATTTCACAACAAATGTTACTGGTTGCCAATGACAACGGTTGCTATCAATAGTCATTGTTTATCTTGCAACAAATTCAATAATAAAGCAACACTCTTACGTTGGACGTTGGCAACTTAAGTTCAATAATAAAGTGCTGCTGCTGTGAATAGTGAAAAGAAGAATGGATCGATATACTATGGCCGAGAAGGTCGATATGATTTACATTTACGGTGAAACGCAGAAAAACGCCCGTGCAGCGTGTAACTTATACGCAGAACGATACCCCGAGAGAAATAATCCATGCCCTAGAACTTTCGATCGGATTGTACAATTGTTTTCGAAAACGGGAAGTGTCGTGGCTAGAAAAAAAAACCGAAGTAGGACTATTACTGTAGAAAATTCTGAAATTGCTATTTTAACTGCAGTAGACCACGATCCGGAAATAAGTTCGCGGAAAATTTCAAGTGAGTCGGGAATCTCTCAGAGAAGTATTCTTCAAGTACTCAATTGTCATAAGTTCCATCCTTACCACATAGCTTTGCATCAAGAACTTCATGGAGATGATTTTGAGCATCGTGTACAGTTTTGTCAATGGGCACTGCAACAGATGCAAGACGAGAACTTTTACGTATTGTATTCCGACGAGTCAGGGTTCACAAATCATGGCCAAGTTAACCGCCACAATATGTATTACTGGGCTACGGAAAATCCGAGGTGGTTGCGGCAAGTGGAACATCAACGGCCGTGGACTCTAAATGTTCGGTGTGGTGTTTACCGAAACCGTATAGTTGGATCGTACTTCCTTGAAGATACACTCACCGGACAGAAGTACAAGGACTTTTTGGATCGAGTGCTTTCAACATTGCTCGAAGACATACCACTTCTGGAACGATCAAATATGTGGTATCAACATGATGGATGTCCAGCTCACTTTTCGTTTCAAGCTCGTGAAATATTGGATCGAGATTATGCCGATCGCTGGATAGGACGTCGAGGACCCGTTCATTGGCCTGCGCGTTCTCCGGACCTGACGTCTCCAGATTTTTTTTTGTGGGGATACATAAATGAAAAAGTTTACAAGGAAGTACCGACGACATGCGACAACATGCGCCAGTGCATCATTGATGCCTCTGCCAATATCGAGGATGACACTCTATTGTCAGTGCAACGTTCTTACATTCGACGTTATCAAAAATGCATCGAAGTAAATAGCCAACATTTCGAACATTTGTTGTGAAATTTTATCGAAAGAACCCCCCACAACGTATGCGCCATTAAAAAGTAAACCGATTTTCTTTTCTATTTCAATTAATATCCCATGATCCTTTAGTTTTGAGACCATAGCATACCAGTACTTTGAGACCTGCAATTGAATGCTCTTTTGATTTCCATAACAAAAAATACATTATCCGATTTGAAAAACCAAAGTTGACCCTCCAATGGCCTTGATACTTTGATTTAGGAAAAAATTGAAAGACACCATCTTGTGTCCCCCTCGAAGCCATGAAACTAATGTATCGAACATTTTTTTGTATCTCGCTTCGTTTGGGAGAAAATTGCCTGGGTCACTATAAACGCCTCACCCATATACATATATATATTTCATTTGAACATTTACAGAATTTGCAACTTTCATTTCCTGCTATATGGATAGAATATTCAAGTAATTCCAAAGTACAAATGTTGATCATATAAAGACTATTTATTACGTGACAGTATAGAAAAACACAAAAAAAATTACTAATTGAATAACTGCATTTACTACTTTCATTAGTGTAATTGAGTCTATTTGACGCTTACCATAATCAGTATCAGAATACACATTTAAAATTTCTCCCTGACGTTTCAATTATTATTAAAAAATATCGTGTCAAGAGTTATTAGATTTGTTAACACTATGCCGTCCGGTGACACCACCTTGGTGCCACGCGAACATTCTCGCACAAATGCTGGTGACACCACGTTAGTGTTGAATGCAAAGCTATTGCATAAACACCGGCGACAGGCGAAAAGATCTGCACGAGTCCTACCCGACACAAAAAAAGGAATATTGAGTACACGTGCAGACGACATAGTGTCAGTATTGTTGTCTCATGCAGTTCTGTAAAATTGGCATGACAAAATGCAACAATGCATTATTTTTATGATACAATGAGAGCATTTCGAGACTCTTAGTGTCCACAAAAAATGAGGCATTAATAATATGTATTTAAATATAATCTACTCTATAAGAATTTGAACTCATAATTATTATCATATATTCATGTCATATATTAATGTTTTTAATTTTGCACAAACATAGCCTTCTATGATATTTTTGCAAACTATTCAATGTACTACTGAGCGTAAGCGCTCAGAACTATAAATCAATTTGAATTTGTTAAATTTGAAAATTAGTCAATTGTACAACCTGTGAATAACATATGTGATTAGTTTTTGGTTGGTTCCTTACGATTTAGAGCGATATACGATGAAAAACCAATTGCATCTCCATATTAGATAAAATTATATATTAATGATGCACATTCTAAGATACTTGGAAGTGAGTTAATAAATATTACGTCCATTTCAGTCTACTCGCTATAATAAATATAAATAAATAAAACAAATTTGGTTTAATGTAATGAAATGTTAATAAAAATTAATAACACATGTTATTTCATTATACAAAATATTTGCATATGTTATACATATTCTATGTTAGATTTGCTTCATCTACTAATAAATAAAAATTAACAAGAAAAATGGCATCCGAATACTTTGATGATTAAAAACCGGATAACCACTTTAATACCATTTCTCAACAATTGCAATTATTTGTTTTACATTTAAAACAGTATTAGAAACAGTAAGCATATAATTTGTAAATCAAATTTTTTATAAAATTGCAACCATTGAACAATCATATATCTTTCGATAGCAGCCATAGATTTTCAACTTTAGGAAAATCTATTTACACGTAATGAAATTATGTATAACAATTACCCAATAGAACATGATTGTATCCAAAACTGAATAGTGATCCACCCTAACCAAAATGTAACTGGGACCATATTTCAGAAATCACATTACTCTGTTACCATTTAATATACACAAAACTTCTAAATTTATGTAATTGAATGATTTCATCGACACTTTCATCTTTAAATATTTATTATATTGCAACCAAGTGTAGTGTTAAATAGATTATAAATATAAATTGTATCGTTAATATTTATAAATTGTAAAATAACAGGCTTCCAATATTTATTTTACATAATATAACATTTATGCAATAAAATGCCATATAGAATGACAGTAATAAAATATGATTCCATTAAACCAATTTTGTGTGTACACTAATGCACTTAATAGCAATTCGACCGTATTACAACGGTTGAACCTGATGGTCATTAATTTCGGAAAATTCAGGAATTTCTACATTTAAATAACTTCTTATACCCCTTAATCCATAAAATGGTCCCTTTAAATAGAATTACTTTGATACCGTGACATTAAGCTATGTGAAACCATTCAATTATGTCATTTCAGATTTTCTCTTAACTCCAATGATGAAAGAAAATTATCTTATATGTGTGTGCCATCTTATATGATTGTGACTCTACCTTTTATTTCCTTTCGTTGTTTTAATCTTTTTCACACAATACTTCATATTGTGATTGTGTTCGTGGTTGAAAAAAAAAAACCGACGCATGAGAAATCCGTGAAGTATTAGACCAAAAAAATTATTAAAGAACCTGTTCGAATTACTTCAGATTTCGGTAAAAACCCAAAAATTGTACGCAACATGTCTTGTTTAAATATGTCTATATATGTTTACATATATGTATAAATTATCAACATCAAAAGAACATTATTTATGGGCTTAAATGTCGGCCTTCTGATGGTTAAAGAAATGTAATGTGCAATACTAGAAGTTGAAAAATGTCTTCGTGAATTATCTATATACTAATTACTCTACTTGTTTTATACGTGCTTTTATTTATTTAAAAATAACATTAATATCAATTTAAAAAAAAACTTGTATTACTTTTCGGATTGGGCTCCAGAACATCCAACAGCTGCGATGTCGAACTTATAGTTTCGCCGTTTCTCACAGTTAA
Source organism: Cephus cinctus (assembly GCF_000341935.2). Lineage (NCBI taxonomy): Eukaryota > Metazoa > Arthropoda > Insecta > Hymenoptera > Cephidae > Cephus > Cephus cinctus. The sequence goes on from NW_014333540.1 coordinate 17,310, forward strand.
GCACTCTTAAGGCTCGTAATTCGGCAGTGCCCTTTTCTTTGTGGACGATTTCGAAGGGTGCCTCTCCATGATGTTTATTTGCAATTTTAAATGAACACACCTTCGCACCCAAAGCACGAATTTGAGGTGTTACCTCTACCAACGTTTCATTCTCTTTTACTAATCCATGATATCCACTTTCTAAGCTGTCCAAATCTAAACGGGGAGCTAGAAGAAAAAAGTTACCTCTTTACATGTATATAACCAAATTATTATTATTCAGAAATCTAGCCTGGTGGATGAAAATTAATTTTATCTTAAGCTGTGTGTAGCAAACTTATACTAATTATATAGTATTACACAGTGTACTATTAAAATATATGAAAATCATGCATGACTCATATGAGTCAGTTACTCATAATAGATTATTTCAGAACTTCACATATTATGTATATGAACTATAGCTTTACTTTGATAGGCTTATAAACTGTAATGCACAGGTAATAAATATTTAAAGCAAATTGTTTGAATTTGAAGGGATTCTCTAGTAAAATGAAAGATAATATGGACCTTTAATTTTGAAATTAGAATTATCTTATATGATAAATAATGCAGAAACATTTTCTGATACATTTAAAAAGCAATTACAGAAAAATAAAATTTTGCAATAACAAAATTATTTTAATTAAGATAAGGAATCTTACCTGCTCTCATTACTTATGAAACCATTTATACAATTTAAATTTTTTCCAGGTAATGAACTTTGAAAAAGTTAATACAAAGTTATAATTAAAAATAATAATAATAGGCCTAAACGACTCTAAATCAAACAAGACCATATAAATGTTTCAATTTCAAATATACCCATTGTGATAATAATACTAATTTAATTTTAATATAGAAACTGTAAAATATAAAGAATTTAATCAAAAATACAGAATATCGTTTGACCTTAAAAAATGCTTTAAATCCCATCGTACATTATGCACCTTAAATAAAAAGCCTTGAATATAAAACTAATTTCACAGCCTAACTATACAATCCTTATTTCAGAAATAAACTATATTGATTAATTTCTTTCCCACGTGTAGAAAAAAATAAAGTCTATAATTATTCTCCCATATAAGAAATAGGAATTCTTACATGACAAACGTATTGGACTACATATGGAAAAAGTCTACCCAATATTATATATATAATAAAAAAACAGCTTGAAGTCTGATGCTGGATAATAATATATATGATGACAATCAGTATAGTATAAGACATATGAAGCAACAGATAAGATTACTATTGAACCTATTAAAAATATAAACTTCAAATAAAGAGATCTTGATAAGGGACTAAGCTTCATATACCCTATAGAAAAATTATTATGATATAAAAAACAAAATGACATAATTAGGAAATACAGCAAAAATATATCAAATAAAGGCCAAATAGATCAATGAAAAGCTAATAAAATAAAAGATTAAAGGTAAAAAAATAAAAGTACAAGAAAAAGAATAAATACATCATATAGTGTTAAATAAACTGAAATTAAAAATGATAATGCACAGCTCTCTAAATCTCAATGATTATCCATTGTGTCGAAATTGTACCCAAGCAAACTAAATTGATAATAAAGTTTAGCATCAGGTATATTTGTAAGAGATGAAATAATTGATTCGCCATAACGCGTATGCCCTTGTTATAAAAAAAATCGCATCTGCACCATAACTGAAGTTTTTTCAATTCTGTTTCATAAAAAAACAATGCTTACTCGAATATTTATCAGAATAATTAGCTATTATTACTAAAAAAGCTTTGTAGAGTTAGGAAAATAAAGTGAAATACAGGGAATAGAAAGATTAAGTCACCTCCATGATTGTCGAAGGAGGTCGGCACGGTTGGTTCGGCAGCCACACAACCTAAGAAAATCAGAGCAATTGCCGTTCCGACGAAACCCATGATTATTCTCAGGAAACTTGTTTAAAACTCCTTGAGAATTTATTTAGTAGAACACACTCGCGAACGGAAGAAAAGTCAGATGCAGCGCATTATCGAAGAGCTTGCGACACCATACACTGCAATCGCGAAGTCAATATTTGAGCGTATATCGATTCGCTATAGTTCAGACACTTGACCACACTCAGCGCTGTTGTCGCTACAAAGCATTAAATCGAAATCCTTTTTAGTTCAATTTATATATCGTTCGCCTATCCATTATCCTCATATATATATATATGTACATATGTACAATATATATATGTATATAAAAGCAACACATGGGTACATACATATATATATATATATATATTTCCTTTTGTTCAGAAATCAAAATACTTTTACAAACAATTTATACATTTTGTCCAATTTAAGTTAATAAGTACAAACAATCGACCGCCGACAGCTCCTTCCTTTTCTCTTGTCTTTTTTATTAATCATAATATTTTTTAATGTGATTAGTAAATCACTATAATATGTTTCAGTATCCTATAGTGCATATATAATGTATTTGTGTAATAACTCTTTGAACGGCAGGAAAATCACCACTAACTGTACCAAAACGATAAGATTTAAATACTATTTTCATGAGTCAGTAATGGGGAACTGGACCAATTTTTTTTCGTTTTTCTTAATTGTGGTACTATAAGAACTGTGAATATTGATGGCTTACGTAAATAATATGCTTATACTATATGTTAAAAAATGATATTAAAAATCTTGTTGCACAAATAGCAGTTTAAAAACCCTGTTGAGTCACGTGACAAATAGCCGTCAAAACCTCTGTAACGCTCCGAGCGCCTAATTCCGCGGGATACTTCTAAATCCTTCCTTCCTTCCTTCCTTTCCTTATGGCTGTATCCCCAATGGGGGACATGTGCCAGTAACTGGTCCTAATAACAGAGATGAGTAGGGAGATTGCCAATGAGCCTGTTTTTGGTGGTCTCAATTTTTCTCTGGTTTCGGCGCGCCACCTTAGCGGAGGGCCCTCGAAGCAGTTCCACGTTTTTGATTGGTCGTGTATATATAGTAATATTACGCGTGATAATCTGGAGCTGTGTTTTAGCGCGTCGACGCGCCACCTGAACGAGACTCTCGAACTAGTTCCACGTTTTTGATTGGTCGAATGAATTCGTGTGTTCCTCGAGATCCACGATTTTAAACCGGGTGAACACTCAAATAGGGAGACTTGTATCCACCTTTTTAGAGTGAAGCTCTTTTACGGAGGTTCTGCGGCTGGAGCGAACTGGGAAATTTTAAGACGCTCGTCACTAGACGCTTTGAGAGAGGGGAAAGTCGAGCAGAGCTGGATACCGTAGCGCGTAAGAAACGGAGAGAGAGAGAGTGAGAAAGAGTAGGGAGGGAAAGGGGCGAGGCTAGCGTCAGAGTGGGATACAGCAGCACACTCTCTCTCTCTCGTTCTTTATCTTTCTAAGCAAGAACGATATAGATATAGTAGCACGCGCGGTCTCGGCTTAGCGTCGGTTACGATTCTGATTTGTGGTAACTGAAATAACATGTATATGTTTCTGAGTGTATATTATCAATAATTCTAGAGAAAACGGCATCGATGGGGGTGCCATAGTTAGTCGTCGATTGTGAAGGACTGTTGTTCATTGTTAAATTAAATTTGTCTATAAGAAATTTTTTTAACGGCTCCGATTTGTCATCTGCAAAATTAATATTAAAGTCTCCAGACAAAATAAGTGGAATTTTGTGCGTATCGTGTCCAAATAGTGCTGCTCCTCCTTCTGTATATTGTAGAAGTGTGCTGTGGATAAAGTAAATGATGTCCTCAATTTTTTGACTTGGTGAGATATAGATAGCTACCATGACTAGTTCAACACCATTTTGTAGTTTGTACGTTGCTGAACATATATCTCCAACAGTATTATGAGTTGTTGAAAAACCAGTACTATTATTAACCATTATTTCGATATTTGGTGTAGTTATATTTGTTATATCGTTATTGTTTTGGTATATAGCAACACCACCAGCTCGAGTTTTATCTCGCTTAAATTGAACAATGCACCGAAAGTTAGGTACATCTAATCTATGTTCGTTGTTCATCCACGTCTCCGTGAGCAATAAAGCATTGCATTTTTGAACAATTGAATCCGATAAGTCATCTTTATGGCTGTGTAGACTTTGGCAATTAAGGGTGTATAATGCAACTGTTTTATTACTTATCAAATTGCTAATGACGGTGGCCTTTGTTTCCAAAGTGTTTAACGCCAGTCTTTGAAATTCTTGTATCAAAGATAAAGCTGATGTACTTTGCTGTCGGTTGTGGTAGAATTTAAATTTTGTTGGATCATCTGCAGCTGTCGTAATAAATAAACCCTCAATTGTCGTTACCCGTGATAATGCAACATAAACCATATCCCGCAAGTGTGTTTTTTCATATTGATACATGATTTCATCAAACGTTCCGCCTTGTGACTTGTGTGTGGTCATAGGACAAGCCGCAATGACAGGAAAGTGCGTACGTTTGTTAGTAACTTTTTTATCTCTTGTTAGTTGAATATTAGCTGTTCGTAATTCAATTGGTACAGCAGCATTTGAAAGTTTCTCTTGTACAACTAACTGAGCAGCTTTCTTTCGTGCACATTGTCCAATTTTCGGTGAGCTTTGGAATTCCAACCAAACTCTACAAATACTGTTGTCTTCTTTGAATTGTAAATGTACTAACTTCCCAATTGCTCCATTTACCAAGCCATCATTTTGTTGTAATTCATGTTTGTTGTAATGAGATATGGCTTACCTATAACGAAAGTAATCATGTATGGTAAGCTACCAGTATCAATGAGAGACATTGTGTGCAGCTTTTGTCTACAAGTAGCCTCTTGTTCAGCACTTTTAGCGCCAGTTATTAAATCTGTAGCTGTAGAGATATGTTTATTCTGAGCTTGTTGTAAAATATAATTGTTGTAAGCAGTGACGTCGTTAACTCTCCAAAAGAGACGGATTCCATCTGGGCACAATCTCTCCTCTTCAGATTTTGTAAAAAATCTTGATTCAATAAGTTGAAATTCATAATCTTGTAAAACCTCACCGTTGCCTATTTTTATGAGTATGGAAGAAAATACATTAGCCTGCCTCATAACTTGTTTCAGTTCATAAAATTTTAATGAACGCCACAGAGAAGGTCCAACCATACGTGTTGGGATGGGCTTATATATTGGTGTGGCATTTACTGGTGGTAATTGCCGCAGATCTCCAATTAATATAACATCAATTCCGCCAAATGTAGTGTCATGATTTCCGGTAATTTGCTTCAAACGTAAATCGATTTTCGACAAGAGTTGTGCACTAATCATACTCACTTCTTCAATAAGCAATACTCTGACATACTTGAAAAGCGTTCTGTATAATTGTAAATTTTCATTGGATAATGGTAAAAATTTAGCAAGTGTTATTTTTAGCGCTGTGTGCACCGTGGTACCACCAATGTTTACAGCAGCTTTCCCGGTAGAAGCACATGCTATGTAAGCGTTGCAATAACCATCATTATCCGTATATCTATTATAAATTTCCATAATAAGTTTAGTGACAAAAGTTTTTCCGCAACCTGCAGGACAAGTGAAAAATATTTGAAATGGAGAGTCATTACGTGTCTGAAGATGATTAATAATTTGAAGTAATAGATCCTTTTGTTCTTCGATTGTTCTTTTTTTTTGCAATAGCGCCAAGTTTGCTGAGTGCAGCATCGCGAATATCAGCATTTACATCTGAATGCTGATCATGAATTAGTCGCTGATAAGGGTCTTGCTCAAATAAAATGTTAGTCTGATTGTGTAATTCGTCATCTTCTGCTTGTTCATCTTGTCTATATAACTGTTTGCAAATTTCTATGGTTTTTTCAATGTCTAAATTAGATTCAAACTCTTGTCTGCGTTTCATAATTAGATCAACGTTGTCTTCATATATTTTAACTAATTTATTTTCCGCAAGAACGTCATTGTCTTCACTTTTGAATGGAATATGCAACAATACCATTTCTCTTATATAGTCATGGTATTCTTTAGCAATATCATAGTTGCGGTATCTTATAACTTTTGGCTTTTTTCTTGTAACGTACACCCCTTTGTTATTAATATAATAATTGGCAACGAACTGTGCTAAAGTGACGTCTTCGAGGTCGTTGGGCCTTTTTTCATATTTGTCAAACCAGTTTTCTTTCCATACATCTGTGCAATCATCATTCATAGCCTCTAATTCCTTAAGAGTTTTTCTTATTCGTTGTCGTTCAGTAGGATGAACAGTTGGTATATAAGCAGTTGTAATAGATGACTTAGCCATGGGTTCACGTAACAAAGACCAAGCAGCTTCTTGTGCCGACATCTCAACGGAATTGAGTACGTCCACGCTCATTTTTCTCGTAATTTGTACAATATCGAATTCTGGATTTTCGTCCATTATCTGAATTATTTGACGTTGCAAATTACTTATTCCTCTATTATGTTTGTTCACGTACTCAACAACGTAAGCAGCACAAGCGTACTCATCTTGAATAATTTGAAAGTCCGTATTAGATTGCAGATGATGAAAAACGAATGGGTTGAATGGATTATGCCATTTTTCTGATGGCATTCGGCGGTAAAAAAGTTTTGGTCGATTGATACCTGCACGAATGACGTTGTAATAATATTCATCAGAAGAAATGTTATTTTTTGTATAGAAATCTTCAAAATTTATATAGTCTATATTTTCGAAATTTGATCGTAGCATTTTGTAATGTTGTTTATATTTTTTGAAATTTTCTTGTGAGAAATCTGGATCAGTAGGTAGCATTGGTATCAATCTTATTGTTTTACGTGTTGGCATGAATGAAGCTCCAAATCTGCAATTATCCTTTTTATTTGGGTCTATTTTTTTATAGCACGTGAAAGTGTGCTTGTGAGTCTGAAGTTTAATATTTCCGGATGCCTCTGAAGCAGATACGGAAAGTAGTTCGTCAATCATCTGAATGACGTCTTCGTTGTTACTTTGTAGATCTGTAGGTGTGTTTTGGAGCCATAAAAGAATATGAGCATGAGGGCTGCCTCGATGTTGAAATTCAATTCTTTTAAAATAATCGACGACTCTATATTTACCGAATAGATTTCCCTTTTTTGCTTGCAAAACGGTCAATAAACAATTGACTAATTTATTGAAGTAAATTGCACATGTAACAGCGTCATCATTTACAAGTTTTGCTTTTTGTATGTAATTAGTATTTACTAAAAACTCATCTGAAATATTTTCTCCGTTATTTTTCAATTTATACAAAAGTTTTAGGAGATCATTCCAACCGGTTTCATTTGCACTCAATGTCATAAAAGCAGTTGGTGCTCCCCGTTGTCTGATCATTGCAAAAAGATCTTTTTTGCGATCAGCCCAATACCAAGCTGAATTCGGTATGCAACGAAGGAAAGCAAGATTAGTTTCAATGCAATCGTGAATGGAACCTTCAGATTGTACCTGTTCTTTCGTAACGTTAGTGTCAAAACCAACGTGTTTAAAAGCAATAGAAACACTATCTCTGACCCGTTGAAACCTTCAAATTGTACCTGTTCTTTCGTAACGTTAGTGTCAAAACCAACGTGTTTAAAAGCAATAGAAACACTATCTCTGACCCGTTGTCTCATTACTTTTGTGGCCATGTATAAAAGGTATTCTGGATCTGCGCCTCGACGATCTGTACGACGTAGTTCGCTTGTAGCTTGCATAAATGAAGTTGCAATACCCTGTAATACCTGTAAAAGTTGTAATACCCTCTTTGTAAGTTCGAAATTGTCCAATGTAAATCGTAGGAAATGAAAGCTCTTCTGCATGTTCATCAAATAAAATGCTAATTGGTCGTTGCCTTTCACCAGGTGCCATATGCAAAAATTTATTGTCAAACCACCTCATATTTTCTTGTTGTTCTTTGACTTCATCGTACATCAAAGTTTGTTGTTGCGCCGTGACGTTATCTTCTATTGGTATATGTTCACTGACATCATCAATCGCGATTTCAGGAGCAGGTTGACGAAAAAAATCTTCGTTGATGGTTATATTGTAATGAATATAAAGCGGTGTAGTTATCAAGTATTGTAACCATTCTCTAACATTTTTTTTTGTTAATAAGGCCGTGAACATAACTAGTTTTATAGATCAATTTTTTTTTTATATGCACATAAAAGCAATGGTCATTGTCAATATTTCTAGGTAAGTTAGTGATCATAGTATTAACGTCAACAGGAACATTAATTATTTGTCCATAAATTCCGTATTGGCTATGTACATGCCGTAGTCGTCGTATTTGCATGAAGGGTATTCTTGGTGAAATTAGTCGCTGAGAAACAATATCTAACTTTGGTAAATGAGCAGGTATTGTCGGGTATGAAAAACCGTTATATGTTGACAATATTGGTATTTTTTTTTGTCCAACGCTGATTTACAAGTAGAGCACACCTTTACCGTATTACCTGTCTGGTAAAGCTGAAATAAAAATTATAAAATCAATCATCATAAATGTTTGAATAGCAATTAAAAATAAAAAAGGAACTTCGTTCCAATATTCTGTGCTAAATACATTACCGACAAGATCTTTTCCAAAATATCATTGTGTATTTCAGAAGTTGTTTTTAAATCGTTGTTCCACCACAGCCTGTCACATACAGCACACGATATTCCAAATGTATTTTTTGTAAAAATTTTATAAAAATGTAGATGTCCTTGTGCATGTTTATAATAATTTGTATAACTCTGAATCGAAAGATCAGGAATTGCAGAAATATCATTTTCATGTGCTTCATGGCAAACTTCATCACTCATGTCATTCCCATGGTTTTCACAGTAGACAGTAGCATTTATTATATTCTGTGTAATAACATCTTGTACTGTGATATATGGTGTAAAATGTAAATTTTGTAGATGTAGGTGCATAAAATTTAGTGAGTCAGTAACGTCATAGTGGCAAAAAGTTAATGTTTCAGTGTTAGTTCTAATGTCAGTATATTGCAGATGAACGCATATGTTTTGATTATAAACTCTCGAAAAAAGGTATAAGCAATCCATGTCTCCATATTCAGTATCGCTATGCAATATCTGGCTTGTGAAAAGAGGGTCTCCACAAGATTGCAAAAATAGTGATTCTCTTAGTTGTCGTCGCAGGTCCGTAGGTGAAATTTGTAGATCAAGAATCTTTATTAGAGAGTGAAAGAGACAGTTTCCTGGGGGCATCATTGGAATGTCTGTGTAATTATACAAGTTTGCCTGCGGCTGTGCACAAATATTACGTTGTTGGTACAATCTAAAAGGGCCTGTATATGAAGATGTAGATAATATTTGTCTCGTTTCTTGTTGACCACATGCAGCATCATTACTTCTGTTGAAATCGTTATTGATAAATGACAAAAATGATTTAGAAGCAGTTGAAATAATATTAATAATGTATACTGCGTATTAAAGGTTACCTTGATAAATTATTTGTGTTTGCAACTGTTGTAGAATCGGTATGGTTTTTATTCAAATTCTGTTGAGATAGTAAATGTTGTAGATTTTGTGTCTCCATTGCAGGTGTAGATGGTATTAAGTTGGCTAGAGTTTTTTGTTTTATTTTATCTTGATATCTCTTATTTCTTTCTTTTCTTAATTGTAATTGTTGAGTACTTTTGTTATGTACAGTGGATTGATTTTTGATTTTATTATTTCTTTCTTTTCTTAATTGTAATTGTTGAGTACTTTTGTTATGTACAGTGGATTGATTTTTGATTTTATTATTTCTTTCTTTTCTAAATGTAGAAAATGTTTTAAAATGTTAAATATAATTGCGAAATAGTGAAAATAAAGTAGATATAGACGACGTCTAAAGAATACATTACTTTGATGAAACATTTGTCTATGTAATTGTTGAAGAATGTACTTGTCTGCTTTCTTCATTAGAATTTTGTTCAGATAATAAAGTTTT
>NW_014333541.1:0-1418 GCF_000341935.2 Cephus cinctus
GATATTTCTGGAACAATGTAGGATAGTCAGGGACAGACTGGGAGGGACTGGCATTTTTTTGGAACAGTCTGCGAATGTCTGGGACCGTCTAGTACCAACTTGGATATTTTTGGAACAGTCTAGGGCAGTCTGGGACCGACTGGGATATTTAGGGAACAGTCTAGGACAGTCTGGGGCAGACAGGGACCTACTGGTATTTTTTTGGAACAGTCTGTGTCGGTCTGGGACCATCTGGGACAGACTGGGATATTTTTGGATCAGTCTAGGGCAGTCTGGGACAGACTGGGACCGACGGGAATTTTACTGGAACAATCTGGGACTGTCTGGGACAGTATGGGAGAGATTGGGATATTTTTGGTACAGCCTGGGACTGTCTGGGACTGGCTAGGACCGACTGGGACATTTCTGGAACAATGTAGGATAGTCAGGGACAGACTGGGAGGGACTGGCATTTTTTTGGAACAGTCTGCGAATGTCTGGGACCGTCTAGTACCAACTTGGATATTTTTGGAACAGTCTAGGGCAGTCTGGGACCGACTGGGATATTTAGGGAACAGTCTAGGACAGTCTGGGGCAGACAGGGACCTACTGGTATTTTTTTGGAACAGTCTGTGTCGGTCTGGGACCATCTGGGACAGACTGGGATATTTTTGGATCAGTCTAGGGCAGTCTGGGACAGACTGGGACCGACGGGAATTTTACTGGAACAATCTGGGACTGTCTGGGACAGTATGGGAGAGATTGGGATATTTTTGGTACAGCCTGGGACTGTCTGGGACTGGCTAGGACCGACTGGGACATTTCTGGAACAATGTAGGATAGTCAGGGACAGACTGGGAGGGACTGGGATATTTTTGGAACCGCCTGGGATTGTCTGGGACCGACTGGGATATTTCCGGAACAATGTAGGACAGTCTGGGACCAACTGGGATATTTCTGGATCATCCTGGGACTGTCTGGGACTGTATGGGACCGTCTGGGAAAGATTGGGATATTTTTGGAACCGCCTGGGACTGTATGGGACCGTCTGGGAAAGATTGGGATATTTTTGGAACCGCCTGGGACTGTATGGGACCGTCTGGGAAAGATTGGGATATTTTTGGAACCGCCTGGGACTGTATGGGACCGTCTGGGAAAGATTGGGATATTTTTGGAACCGCCTGGGACTGTATGGGACAGTCTGGGTCTGTCTGGGACAGGCTGGGACCGACTGGGATATTTCCGGAACAATGTAGGACAGTCTGGGACAGACTCGGACCGACTGGTATTTTTTTGGAATAGTCTGGGACTGTCTGGGGCCGTCTGGGATAGACTGGGATACTTGTGGAACCGCCTGGGACTGTATGGGACAGTCTGGGTCTGTCTGGGACAGGCTGGGACCGACTGGGATATTTTTGGAACAGTCTAGGACAGTCTGG
>NW_014333541.1:2106-3144 GCF_000341935.2 Cephus cinctus
ATTTCTGGAACAATGTAGGATAGTCAGGGACAGACTGGGAGGGACTAGTATTTTTTTGGAACAGTCTGCGAATGTCTGGGACCGTCTAGTACCGACTTGGATATTTTTGGAACAGTCTAGGGCAGTCTGGGACCGACTGGGATATTTAAGGAACAGTCTAGGACAGTCTGGGGCAGACTGGGACCGACCGGGACTTTATTGGAATAGGCTGGAACGTCTGGGACAAATTGGGATATTTTTGGAACAGTCTGCGAACGTCTGGGACCGTCTTGGACCGACTTGGATATTTTTGGTACAGTCTAGGACAGTCTGGGACAGACTGGGAGCGACTAGTATTTTTTTGGAACAGTCTGGGACTGTCTGGGGCCGTCTGGGAAGGATTGGGATATTTTTGGAATAGCCTGGGTCTGTCTGGGTCAGTCTGGGACCGACTGGGATATTTGACAGTCTGGGGCAGACTGGGACCGACTGGGGTTTTCTTGGAACAGTCAGGGTCTGTCAGGGACAGGCTGGGACAGTCCATGGACAACTGGGATATTTTTGGAACATCCTGGGACTGTTTTGGACGGTCTGGGACAGTCTGGGACCGACTGGGATATTTTTGGAACGGTCTAGGACAGTCTGGGGCAGACAGGGACATACTGGTATTTTTTTGGAACAGTCTGTGTCGGTCTGGGACCATCTGGGACAGACTGGGATATTTTTGGATCAGTCTAGGGCAGTCTGGGACAGACTGGGACCGACTGGGATTTTTTTGGAAGAGTCTGGGACAGTCACAGGCGTTTCCAAAAATATCCCAGTCGGTCCCAGACAGCCCCAGGCTGTTCCACAAATATCCCAATCTGTCCCAGGCTGTCCCAGATGTTATGAGACTGTTCCAGAACAATCCAAGTCGATCCCAGTCTGTCCCAGACTGTTCTAGACTGTTCCCAAAATATCCCAGTCGGACCCAGCCTGCCCCAGACTGTCCCAGAAGAATCCCAGTCTGTCCCAGACAGTCCCAGACTGTTCCAAAAAAATACTAGTCGCGCCCAGTCT
>NW_014333541.1:3992-4604 GCF_000341935.2 Cephus cinctus
CCCAGACTGTCCCAGATTGTCCCCTACACACCCAGAATGTTCCAAAAATATCCCAGTCTGTCCCAGACGGCCCAGACAGTCCCAGACTGTTCCAAAAAAATACTAGTCGCGCCCAGTCTGTCCCAGACTGTCCTAGATTGTTCCAGAAATATCCCAGTCGGTCTCAGACAGTCCCAGACAGTCCCAGGCTGTTCCAAATATATCCCAATCTGTCCCAGACGGTCCAGCCTGTTCCAATAAAGTCCCAGTCGGTCCCAGTCTGCCCCAGACTGTCCTAGACTGTTCCCTAAATATCCCAGTCGGTCCCAGACTGTCCTAGACTGTTCCAAAAAGTCTGTCCCAGACTATCCCAGACAGCCCCAGACTGTTCCAAAAATATCCAAATCTGTCCCAGACGATCCCAGACAGTCCTAGACTATTCCAAAAATATTCCAGTCGGTCCCAGGCTGTCCCAGACAGACCAACCCTTTTTCAAAAAAATCCCAGTCTGTCCCAGTCGGTCCCAGACAGCGCCAGACTGTTCCAAAAAAATCCCAGTCGGTCCCAGCCTGTCCCAGACTGTACCAGACTGTTCCACAAAATTCCCAGTCGGTCCCAGTCTGCCCCAGACAG
>NW_014333541.1:4673-27024 GCF_000341935.2 Cephus cinctus
CCCAGACTGTCCCAGACAGTCCCAGGATGTTCCAAAAATATCCCAATCGGTCCCAGACTGTCCAAGACAGTCCCAGGCGGTTCCAAAAACATCCCAGACTGTCCCAGACGGTCCCAGGCTTTCCCAGACTATTCCAAAAAAATACCAGTCGTACCCAGTCTGCCCCAGACTGTCCTAGACTGTTCCAAAAATATCCCAGTTGTTCCCAGACTGTCCCAGATTGTCCCCTACACACCCAGAATGTTCCAAAAATATCCCAGTCTGTCCCAGACTGTCCTAGACAAAAATATCCCAGTCGGTCCAGACTGTCCCAGACTGTCCCAGACAGTCCCAGGAAGATCCAAAAATATTCCAGTCGATCCCAGACTGTCCCAGACTGTCCCATACAATCCCAGGCGGTTCCAAAAATATCCCAGTCTATCCCAGACGGTCCCAGACTGTTCCAAAAAATACCAGTCTGTCCCAGTCTGTCCGAGACTGTCCTACATTGTTCCAGAAATATCCCAGTCGGTCCCAGACTGTCCTAGACTGTTCCAAAAAGTCTGTCCCAGACTATCCCAGACAGCCCCAGACTGTTCCAAAAAATTCCCAGTCGGTCCCAGTCCGTGCGAGACTGTCCTAGACTATTCCAAAAATATTCCAGTCGGTCCCAGGCTGTCCCAGACAGACCAACCCTTTTTCAAAAAAATCCCAGTCTGTCCCAGAAGACAGTCCCAGACTGTCCCAGACAGTCCCACGCTGTTCCAAAAATATCTCAGTCTGTCCCTGACGGTACCAGAGACACCCAGACTGTTCCAAAAATACCGCAGTCGGTCCCAGACTGTCCAAGACAGTCCCAGACTGTCCCAGACAGTCCCACGCTGTTCCAAAAATATCTCAGTCTGTCCCTGACGGTACCAGAGACACCCAGACTGTTCCAAAAAAACACCAGTCGTTCCCAGTCTATCCCAGACTGTACCAGACTCTTCCAAAAAAATTCCAGACGATCACAGTCTGTTCTAGACTGTTCCAGACAGTCCCAGGCTGTTCCAGAAGTATACCTGTCTGTCCCAGACTGTCCCAGACAATCCCAGACTGTTTAAAAAAAATTCCAGTCGGACCCAGTCTGACCCAGACTGTCCTACACTGCTCCAAAAATATCCCAGTCGGTCCCAGACTGTCTCAGACTGTCCCAGATAGTCCCACGCTGTTCCAAAAATATCCGAGTCTGTCCCAGTCGGTCCCAGTCTTTTGGGATATTTTTCGAACCGCCTGGGACTGTCTGCGACCGTCTGGGACCTACTGGGACCGACTCGGATTCTTCTGGAACAGCCTGGGACAGTCAGGGATATTTTTGGGACCGCCTGGGATTGTCTGGGACCGTCTGCGGCAGACTGGGACAGACTGGGAACGACTGGTGTTTTTTTGGAAGAGTCTAGGTGTCTTTGGTACCGTCTGGGACAGACTGGGATATTTTTGGAACAGCGTTCGACTGTCTGGGACAGTCTGGGACAGACTGGGACGGAGTGGGACCATCTGGGATTTGTTTGGAACAGTCTAGGACTGTGTGGGACAGTACGGGACAGTCTGGGACAGTGTGGGATATTTCTGGAACGGTCTAGGACAGTCTGGGTCAGACTGGGACCGACTGGAATTTTTTTGGAACAGTCTGGGACCATCTGGGATATTGGGATATTTTTGGAACAGCCTGGGACTGTCTGGGACAGTCTGGGACCGACTGGGATATTTTTGGAACAGTCTGGGACAGTCTGGGACCGACTGGGATATTTTTGGAACAGTCTGGGACAGTCTGGGACAGACTGGGACGGAGTGGGACCATCTGGGATTTGTTTGGAACAGTCTAGGACTGTGTGGGACAGTACGGGACAGTCTGGGACAGTGTGGGATATTTCTGGAACGGTCTAGGACAGTCTGGGTCAGACTGGGACCGACTGGAATTTTTTTGGAACAGTCTGGGACCATCTGGGATATTGGGATATTTTTGGAACAGCCTGGGACTGTCTGGGACAGTCTGGAACCGATTGGGATGTTTTTGGAACAATCTAGGACAGTCTGGGACAGACCCCAGTCTGTATATATTTGGATCCGCGACTTGGATTAATCTGCAACAGTCTGGGACAGTCTGGGACAGTCTGGGATATTTTTGGAACCGCCAGGGACTGTCTGGGACCGTCTGGGACAGACTGGGACCGTCTGGAATTTTTTGGAACAGTCTGCGATTATCAAGGACAGTCTGGGACCGTCTGGGACAGACTGGGACCGTCTGGAATTTTTTGGAACAGTCTGCGATTATCAAGGACAGTCTGGGACCGTCTGCGTCCGACTGAGATATTTCTGG
Organism: Cephus cinctus; assembly: GCF_000341935.2. NCBI lineage: Eukaryota > Metazoa > Arthropoda > Insecta > Hymenoptera > Cephidae > Cephus > Cephus cinctus. The sequence continues at coordinate 7,012 of NW_014333541.1, forward strand.
AACAGTCTAGGACAGCCTGGGGCAGACTGGGACCGTCTGGGACAGACTGGGATATTCTTGGAACAGCCTGAGACTGTCTGGGACAGTTTGAGACAGACTGGGTTATTTTTTTACAGCCTGGGAGTGTCTGGGACAGTCTGGGACAGTCTCGGACCGACTGGGATATTTCTGGAACGGTCTAGGGCAGTCTGGATCAGACTGGGACCGTCTGGAATTTCTTTGGAACAGTCTCGGACTGTCTGGGTCCGTCTGGGAGATTGGGATATTTTTATAATAGCCTGAGACTGTCTGGAACAGTCTGGAATCGACTGATATTTTCTTGGAACAGTCTGGGACTCTCTGGGACCGTCTGGGACAGACTGGGATATTTTTGGAGCTGCCTGGGACAGTCTGGGACAGCCTGGGACATCCTGGGACCGACTGGGATTCTTCTGGAACAGTCTGGGACAGACTGGGACCGTCTGGGACGGACTGGGACCGTCCGGAATTTTTTTGGAACAGTCTGGGACTTTCTGAGACAGTCTCGAACCGACTTGGATATTTCTGGAACGGTCTAGTACAGTCTGGGTCAGACATGGACCGACTGTAATTTTTTTGGAACAGTCTGGAAGAGACTGGGACGGTCCGGGAGATTGGGATATTTTTGGAACAGCCTGAGACTGTGTGGGACAGTCTGGGAGATTGGGATTCTTCTGGAACAGTCTGGGACAGTCTGGGACAGCCTGGGAGAGTCTGGGATATTTTTGGAACCGCCTGGGACTGTGTGGGACCGTCTGCGGCAGACTGGGACACCCTGGGACAGACTGGGAACGACGGATATTTTTTTGGAACAGTCTGGGACTCTCTGGAACCGTCTGGGACAGACTGGGTTATTTTTGGAAGAGCGTGGGATTGTCTGGGACAGTCTGGGACAGTCTGCGTCCGACTGAGATATTTCTGGAACAGTCTAGGACAGACTGGGACAGACTGGGAACGACGGATATTTTTTGGAACAGTCTGCGACTCTCTGGAACCGTCTGGGACAGACTGGGTTATTTTCGGAACAGCGTGGGACTGTCTGGGACAGTCTGGGACAATCTGGGCTTTTTTGGGACAGTCTGGGACAGTCTGGGACCGTCTGGGACAGACTGGGATATTTTTGGATCCGCGTGGGACTGTCTGGGACAGTCTGGGACAATCTGGGCTTTTTTGGGACAGTCTGGGACAGTCTGGGACCGTCTGGGACAGACTGGGATATTTTTGGATCCGCGTGGGACTGTCTGGGACAGTCTGGGACCGACTGGGGCATTTTTGGGACAGTCTGGGGCAGTCTGGGAAAGACTGGCACCGACTGGAATTTTTTTGGAACAGTCTGGGACTGTCTGGGACCGTCTGGGACAGATTGGGATATTTTTGGAACAGCCTGAGGCTGTCTTGGAAAGTCTGGAACCGACTGGGATGTTTTTGGAAAAATCTAGGACGGTCTGGGACAGACTGGGACCGACTGGTATTTTTTTGGAACAGTCTGGGACTGTCTGGGACCGTCTGGGACAGATTGGGATATTTTTGGAACAGCCTGAGGCTGTCTTGGAAAGTCTGGAACCGACTGGGATGTTTTTGGAAAAATCTAGGACGGTCTGGGACAGACTGGGACCGACTGGTATTTTTTTGGAACAGTCTGGGACACTCTGGGACAGACTGAGATATTTTGGGAACCGCGTGGGACTGTCTGGGAAAGTCTGGGACAATCTGGGACCGACTGGAATATTTTTGGAACAGGCTAGGAGAGTCTGGAACAGACTGGGACCATCTGGAATTTTTTGGAAAAGTCTGGGACTGTCTGGGACAGCCTGGGATTCTTCTGGAACGGTCTAGGACAGTCTGGGACCATCTGGGATTTTTTTGGGACAGTCAAGGACAGTCTGGGACAGTCTGGGACAGACTGGGACCGACTGGCATATTTTTGGAACTGTCTAGGACAGTCTGGGACAGACTGGGACCTACTGGGATTTTTTTGGAAGAGTCTGTTACTGTCTGTGACCGTCTGGGTAAGACTGGTATATTTTTGGAGCAGCCTGGGACTGTCTGGGACAGACTGGGACAGTCCGGGACAGTCTGGGAAATTTTGGAACCGTCTGGGACTGTCTGGGACCGTCTGCGACAGACTGGGACACACTGGGAACGACTGGTATTTTTTTGGGACAGTCTGGGACTCTATGGAACCGTCTGGGACAGAGTGGGATATATTTGGAACAGCCTGAGACTGTCTGGGAAAGTCTGGAACCAACTGGGATTCTTCTGGAACAGTCTCGGACACTGTGGGACTGACTGGGACAGTCTGGAACGGACTGGGATATTTTTGGAGCTGCCTGGGACAGCTTGGGACAGCCTGGGACCGACTGGGATTCTTCTGGAACAGTCTGAGACACCCTGGGACCGTCTAGGACAGACTGGGACCGTCTGGAAATTTCTTGGAACAGTCTGGGACTGTCTGGGACATACAGAGATTTTTTTTGGAACAGGCTCAGACAGTCTTTTATTTTTTTGGAACAGTCTGGGATCGTCTGGAAATGTCTGGGACAGTCTGGGATTTTTTTAGAACAGTCTGGGACAGTGTGGAACGGTCTGGGACAGAATAAAACAGTCTGGGATTGTTTGGAACAGTCTGGGATGGTCTGGGACTGTCTGTGACAGTCTGTGATTTTTTGGATCAGTCAGTGACGGTCTGGTACAGTCTGGAATAGTCTGGGACAGTCTGGGAAAATCTGGGACAGTCTCAAATAATCTGGTCTTTTTTGGAACAGTCTCGGATAGTTTGGAACATTCTAGTATTGTCTGGGACTGTGTGTGACAGTTTGGGGTTCTTTTGGATCAGTCAGGGACTGTCTGGAACAGTCTAGGATAGCCTGGCACAGTCAGGGACTGTCTGGGATTTTATTGGAACAGTCTGGCGCAGTCTGGGACAGACTGGGACCACCTGAGATTCTGTTGGAACAGCCTAAGACTTTTTTGGAACAGTCTGGGATATTTTTGGAACTCTCTCCGACTGTCTGCGACAGTCTGGGATTTTTTTGGATCAGTCTGGGATTGTCAGGGACTGTCTGTGACAGTCTGGGATTTTTTGGATCAGTCAGGGACGGTCTGGAACCGTCTGGAATAGTCTGGGACAGTCTGGGAAAAACAGGTAAAGTCTGGGATGTCTGGGAAAGTCTGGGATAGTCTGGAACAGTCTGCGACTGTCTGGGACAGTCTGGGAATGTCCGGGTCAGTCTGGGATTTTTTTGTTACTGTCTGGGACTTTCTGGGACGGTACGGGAATGTTTGGGAATCTCTGGGACAGTCTGGGACAGACTGGGACAGTATGGGCTTTTTTGGAACAGTCTGGGACAGTCTGGGACAGACTGAGACAGTCTGAGGTTCTTTGAGCACAGTCCGGGAATGTCTGGGAATCTCTGGGACAGTCTGGAACAGTCTGGGACAGTCTGGGACAGCTGGGAATGTCTGAGACAGTCTGCAATTTTTTTGAAACTGTCAGGGACTGTCTGGGACTGTCTGGGAATGTCTGGGACAGTCTGGGATTTTTATGGAACAGTCTGGGGCAGTCTGGGGCTGTCTGGGACAGTCTGAGATTTTTTCGTAGGAGTCTACGACTGTCTGGGACAGTCTGGAAGAGACTGGGAACGTCTAGGATTTTTTTCGAACTTTCTGGGACAGTCTGGGACAGACTGAGACCATCTGTGATTTTTTTGGAACAGTCTAGGACTGTCTGGGACAGTCTGGGACAGTCTGGAAAAGACTGGGAACGTCTAGGATTTTGTTGGAACAGTCTGGGACTGTCCGGGACAGACTGGGGTTTTTTGGAACAGTCTGGGACAGTCTGGGATTTTTTTGGAACAGTCTGGGATTGTCTGGAATAGACTGGGTACGTCTGGGATATTTTTGAACAGTCTGGGACTGTCTGGGACATACTGGGATTTTTTTGGAACAGTCTGAGACAGTCTGGGATTTTTTTTGGAACAGTCTGTGATTGTCTGGAAACGTCTGGGACAATCTGGGATTTTTTTAGAACTGTCTGGGACAGTCTGGGACGGTCTGGGACAGAAGGGAACAGTCTGGGATTGTTTGGAACAGTCTGGGATGGTCTGGGACTGTCTGTGACAGTCTGTGATTTTTTTGGATCAGTCAGTGACGGTCTGGTACAGTCTGGGATAGTGTGGGACAGTCTGGGAATGTCTGAGGCAGTCTGGACTTTATTTGGAACAGTCACGGACTGTCTGGGACTATCTGGGCCTGTCTGGGACAGTCTGGGATTTTTATGGAACAGTCTGGGAATGTCTGGGACTGTGCGGGACCGTGTTGGATTTTTTTCGAACAGGCTGGGACAGTCTGGGAATTTTTCGGAACAGTCTGCGACTGTCTGAGAATGTCTGGGACATTCTTTTACAGTCTAGGACAGACTGGGACTGTCTGGGAGTTTTGAGGAACAGTCTGGGACAGTCAGAGATTGTCTGTGATTTTTTTGGGATAGTCTGGGACTGTCAGTGACTGTCTGGGAACGTCTGGGGCAGTCTGGTATTTCCTTGTTACCGTCTGGGACACTCTGGGACTGTTTGGTACTTTCTGTGACAGTCTGGGACAGACTGCGGCAGTCTGGGATTTTGTTGGAACTCTCTGGGACTATCTGGGACAGTCTAGGATTTTTTTGGAACAGTCTGGGACTGTCTGGGACATACAGGGATTTTTTTGGAACCGACTGAGACAGTCTTGGATTTTTTTGGAACAATCTGGGATTGTCTGGAAATGTCTGGGACAGTCTGGGATATTTTAGAACAGTCTGGAAAAGTCTGGGGCAGTCTGGGAATGTCTGAGACAGTCTGGAATTTTGTTGGAACAGTCAGAGACTGTCTGGAACTGTCTGAGAATGTCTGGGACAGTCTGTTACAGTCTAGGACAGACTGGGACTGTCTGGGAGTTTTGAGGAACAGTCTGGGACAGTCAGAGATTGTCTGTGATTTTTTTGGGATAGTCTGGGACTGTCAGTGACTGTCTGGGAACGTCTGGGGCAGTCTGGTATTTCCTTGTTACCGTCTGGGACACTCTGGGACTGTTTGGTACTTTCTGTGACAGTCTGGGACAGACTGCGGCAGTCTGGGATTTTGTTGGAACTCTCTGGGACTATCTGGGACAGTCTAGGATTTTTTTGGAACAGTCTGGGACTGTCTGGGACATACAGGGATTTTTTTGGAACCGACTGAGACAGTCTTGGATTTTTTTGGAACAATCTGGGATTGTCTGGAAATGTCTGGGACAGTCTGGGATATTTTAGAACAGTCTGGGACGGTATGGGACAGAATGGAACAGTCTGGGATTGTTTGGAACAGTCTGGGATGGTCTAGGACTGTCTGCGACAGTCTGTGATTTTTTTGGATCAGTCAGTGACGGTCTGGAATTTTTTTGGGATAGTCTGTGACTATCTGGGATTTCTTTGGGACTGCCTGCGATTGTCTGGGTTTTTTTGGGAATGTGTGACACTGTCTAGGAATTTTTGGGATTGCCTGGGAGTGTGTGGTAATTTTGTGGGACTGTCTGTGACTGTCTGCGATTCTTTGGGACAGTCTGGGATATTTTGGGATAGTCTGTTACTATCTGGGATTTCTTTGGGAATGGGTGTCACTGTCTAGGAATTTGTGGGATTGCCTAGGAGTGTGTCGTATTTTGTAGGGACTGTCTGTGACTGTCTGCGAGTTTTTGGGACTGCCTCGGACAGTCCAAGATTTTTTTGGAATGACTGTCAGGAATTTTTTGGGAATGTCTGCGACTGTCTGGGATTTTTTGGACTGTCTCGGATTTTTCGGGAAACTCTGGGATTGTTTTTAGGACTGTCTGCGTCTGTCTGGGATTTTTGGCAAAGTCAGAGATTTTTTTGGGACAGTCTGTGACTGTCAGTGATTTTTCGGGGCAGCCTGGGATTTTTTTTGGAACTGTCCGTGCTTATCTGGGATTGTTTGGACTGTCTGGGATTTTTTGGGACAGTCAGGGATGTTCTGGGGCAATCTGTGACTGTCTGGGATTTTTGGGAAGGTCTGGGACTACTTGCGATTTTTTTTGAGAGAGTATGTGACTGTCTGGAATTTTTGGGGCTGTCTGGGAGTGTCTGGGATTTTTTTGAAACTGCCTGGGACAGTCTGAGATGTTTTTAGGATGGTCTTAGTATGTATGCCATTTATTCCCTTGCGGGGTACAGCACGGACTCCCGCTTCGCTTACACCAAAACTTGAAACTACTGTAGAAATTGAACTATTTACATATTACGATATACCATATTACCTATTTACAACCTCGCTCTTTCGCTCACACCTCATGCCTCGCTCGCCAAAAGAGAAAAAGAAATTCCAAAGAAAAAACTCTTTTGGCTCATTCTCTCCAGTCTTTCATTCACTCTCGCCCTCGCAACACTCTCTCCACCACTCACCCTACCGACCTCCGTTTCCGGTGCTCTTTTCCTAATCCTCGCCTAATTCTCCTTCCCTCTCTCCCCCCTTTCTTTCCTTATCCTTTCTATTTCCACTGGCCAGCTTTCCCCCTGTCCTTTCTCCCCAACACTTCCTCTCTCATCTCTTGCCATCCTCTGTCTGTCTCCAAACCCGAGCATACCTCCCATACATGTTCTCACGTCTCTTCTCCATACCCACATATTCTACACCTCTTTTTTTCTACCTTCTCCCAGTACATTCCTCCATTCATCTCATCCCCTAACCTAAACCTCGCCACCCTGCTCCACCTCTCATCCTTCCAGCCCCTCGTTAGGTATTCCGGCATCCCCTTCCCCTTAACGAATTTATATTCCTTGTTCCCCTTTGATTCTATTATCCTGGCCCATCCTTTGTTTCCTCCCTCTTTTTCCTTCTTTCTATGTTTATTATCTCCTCTCCTCTCATGTTTTCTGACTCCCACATCTCTTCTACCTTCTCTACCTTCCAGCCTCTACTTTCGTAAAACTCTCTTCTCTCCCCTTCCCATTCCTCTACCCCTTTTCCAACTCACACCCTCTTCTTCATTTCCAATCTGCATCTTCTCGCTAGCTCCCCCCCTCTTCCATCCTCTATTCTCTTTCATACCAATTGCCCATACCTGTCCTAGCACTTTCGCTCCCTTCTTTACTCTCTCTCTCTCTTACATGTTCCTCCTGATCCCCATTCCTCTTAACTACATACCCCAAATATGTGTACCTTTTTACCTCTTCCACTTCCTCTCCCACCCATCCCCAGCTCACCTTTTTAAACCTCCCACCTTCTTTCCTACATCTCATCACCTTTGTTTTCTTTACGTTTACCTCTAGCCCTTTCCCTTTCATATATCTCTCCAGCGTCCTCATCGTGCCTCTCATCTCATCTTCCTCTCCCGCCATTAACACCACATCATCCGCATATGCTAGTGAGAACAATTTCTTCCCCCCCCCCTCCCGCTCTACTCCCCCCAATCTGCCCCTCTCTAGTTCCTCGTCTAGGTTCGCTAGGAAAAGGACAAACAGGAGGGGGCTGAGCGGGCATCCCTGCCTTACCCCCTTCTCTGTCCAGAACTTCTCTCCTACCTCCCTTCCTACTCTGACTCCATTACGCGTTTCCTGCAACACCACCTCACATCTTCTCACTAGCCCTTCCCTCACCCCTCTTTCCCTAATACTCTCCAACAACTTCCCCCTGTCCACCGAGTCAAAAGCCGCCCTGAAGTCTACAAAAAGCAGCATTAGCTTCCCTTTCTTCTTCCCTACCTCTCGGTTAATCAAGTAGTTTAGTACATAGATGTTGTCCACCGTCCCCATCCCCTTCCTAAAGCCTGCTTGATTCGGTGGCAGCAACCTTTTTCTTTCCACCTCCCTACTCAGTCTCCTTTCCAGCACCCCTACATATACTTTGTACGCTGTCTGTGTCAGTGTGACCCCCCTGTACTCCTCCACCTTTTTTCCTCCCCCTTCTTCACTATTGGAATTACTACACCTTCCTTCTAACCTTCTGGCAACCCCTCTCCTCTTCACACTCTCTTACATATTTCCCATAATGCCCTCTCCATATTCTCTCCTCTGTACTTCCACACTTCATTTGGAATTCTATCCTCCCTCACCGCCTTCCTATCCATCAGTCCCTGCACCACTTCCCTTACTTCCTGCAGTGTGACGTCTTCTTCATCTTCAATCATCTCTCTTTCTATTAACTCCCCTCCCCTCACTCTCTCCTCCGACCCTCCCAGCACACCTTTGAAATATCTATCCCATTCATTCATCCTGACGTTCTCGTTCACGCCCTTCCTTCTTTTTCTTTCCTTATTTACTACCTTCCATACCTGCCCCTTTGTCCTTATTGCCTTTATCTCCTCTTTCCACTTCTCCCTTACCGCCTTCATCTTGTCATCACACAGAATCTTGTACCTCCTTTTTTCCTCTCTGTACCCTACTTCATCCCCCTTCCCTTTCTTGAACTCCACCAGTTTCTCCTTTAAAATCTCCTTTCCTTCTCTACACTCCTCGTCCCACCATCCACTCCTCCCTCCTTTCTTCTTCAGCTTCTCGGTCTCCTTTAGCCCCTCTACAATTTTCCCTCTGAAGCTCTCCCACCCTTCCTCCACACTCCGCTCACCCTACTCCCACATATCTACCTTTTCCTGAAACAGCTCTTTCCCTCTCTCTGTCCATTCGCCTCTGTCTATTCCTTCCCTTTTGCTCTGCCCCTTTATGATGCCTCTTCCCTCCTTCTCCACGTACCCAGACCACTACCGGCAGATGATCTGAATCCACCTTCTCTTCTACTTCCATCCTCAGTACCCTATTTCTCACCACTTCACTCATCACTATGTAATCTATCACCGAACAACCTCTTTCTCCCACGAACGTCCAATTCCCCTCCTCGTCTCCTTCCACACATCCATTGAAAATTCCCCATCCTCTTTCATTTATTAAATTACACAATTTTTTCCCTTCGCTATTAATACTTCTATCCTTCGACACCCTTTCTGCCTCTGGGCCTTTCCCACTCCTATTTAGCACCATACCTCCTTCCCCTCCCATTCTAGCATTGAAATCCCCCCCTATAATCACTCTACACTCATCCCCTCTTCTTTCCGGCCACTTTTCCAACAGCTCTAGCCTCTTGTCTATATCTTTGTTTACATAAATCCCAACAATCCACCACCAATCCTTTCCTAGCTTTACCTCTCTTTCCCACCACCCCTGCTCTCCGCACTCCCCTATTTCTTCCATTCCTTTTGTTCCTGCCTCCTTTGTCGGTGATCTTTCCACTTTCCTACTCCTCTTGAAAACCTCCGCCTCTTCCAACTCCCTCGTCTGCCTCTTCTCTCCTTCTGCCTCCCTTTCCTTCCTTTTTCCCCTCACATTTGCTCCCACCAGATCTCTGTCACTTGCTGTCCTCCCTATCTGTACTTTCTCAAGTGTTAAATTCTTTTTCAGGTCCCTGGCCTCTTCTTCCATAACCACTTCCTTCCTTACCTGCTCCCGTTACTCCCTTCCTTACCGGCCCACGCTATCCTGACCGCCTGCCCTCTACCTTTCTATCTGTCCTAACAACCTCACTTGTTTCCTTCCTTACCTTCTGTCTCCACTTGTCTGTCCCTCTTCCTTGCTACCTGCCTCCCGCCTCTCCCAGTCCCTCTGCACTCCTAACCTCACTCTCTGTCTCCTTTTTTGTTCCCCTTTTAGCTCACCCTCCTTACCCTACCTATTTATGCTAATTTATTCTCTTTGTTCCCTATTCATTCCTTCTTGTAGCACTATATTTTCTCTGCCTGATTGCCCGTCTCTTATACCGCACACCGTTTGCTTTATGTACACTGTTACTGTACACCTTCTCACAGCGTCGCCGGAAACGGAAGTCTTGGGATGGTCTATGAATGCCTGGAATTATCTGGGAATGTTTGGGACTGTCTGGGATTCTTTAGGACAGTCTGGGATTTTTTTTGGGACAGTCTGTGACAGTCTGGGATTTTTTTGGGACTGCATGTGACTGTCTGGGATTTTTTGGGACACTCTGTAATATTTTTGGGACCGTCTGTGAACATCTGGGAATCGTTGGGACCGTCTGGAATTTTTTTGAAAGAATCTGGGATTTTTTTAGGACAGTCTGTGACTGTCTGGGATTTTTTGGGAATGGCTGGGACTGTCTGAGATTTTTTGGAACAGTCTGTGACTGTCAGGAATTTTTTGGGAATGTCTGTGACTGTCTGGGATTTTTTGGGACTGCCTGGGATAGTCCGAATTTTTTTTCGGGATGGCTATCAGGAATTTTTTGGGAATTTCTGCGACTGTCTGGGATTTTTTGGGACCGTCTGGGATATTTTTTTGGAACTGTCCGTACCTATCTGGGATTTTTTGGGACAGTCAGGGATTTTTGTGGGACAGTCTGTGACTGTCTGGGATTTTTTAGGAAGGTCTGGGATTCTTTGGGACTGCCTGTGATTGTTTGGAATTTCTTGGGACACTCTGGGACTGTCTGAGAATTTATTGGGATTATCTGGGATATTTTTGGGACCGTCTGTGACCATCTGGGATATTTTGGTACTGCCTGGGACTGTGTGAGATTTTTTGGGATGGTCTGTGACTTTTAGGGACATTTTGGGACTGCCTGAGACTGTCTGAGATTTTTTTGGAACGATCTATGACTGTCTGAAATTTTTTGGGACTCTCTGGGACTGTCTGGGAATTGTTGGGACCGTCTGGGATTTTTTTTTAGGACAGTGTGACATGCAGGGCGTTATTACACATCTAGCAAAGTTAATCTGCCACGCCACGCGTGGAAGTTTATATTTATATTTTTCTGGATAAGTTCTTGACTGCCGTCCTATACAGGCCCGGTCCTTTGGATTGCCGTTAGGTGGAGGAATTGGTGTATGGTCTGTTTAAATCAAAGATGCAGTAATCCCAATGAAATGGTTCAAATATGTTATTACAACCCAATTTTGCTTATATGCTATATTGACGCAGTATTAGACGAGTAAATATAATATTGCGTAAGATACCAATAAAAACAGAGAACGTGACTTTATTTAATGGAAACTCAGACGAAGTGACAACTTATTTATAATAAAAAGAGTGACGTTATCAAAAACAAATTTATCGAACAGAAGATCATGGAACACTCGTTCACACGTTGTTTCCAATGATTTGTTCTCTTCAATACTTCCCCTCGAAAAGTGGACGATTAGAAAGTCTACTTGTCGATATCTCGAACACCCAACAAATCGAGACATCTACGATGTTTCACGCCTGACCATCCTTTCGTTAATACGTCAGCAGCCATATCGTTTGTCGAAATGTAATTTATTTAGAAATGATCTTCGTTCTGCAGAATGTCGCGAACGAAGTGGTGTTTAACATCGATATGTTTGGTTCTATTATGAAAAATTGGGTTTTTAGCCAATTTTTGAGCACCGTTGTTGTTGCTCAGTAGCTCGATGCATCCCAGAGACGAGAACCCAAGTTCCATCAAAAATCGTCGCAAATGTACGGCTTCCTTTGCAGCTTCGGTCAAAGCCATGTATTCCGCTTCGGTATATGAAAGAGCCACAGTACGTTGTTTCTTGGATTCCCAAGAAATCGGACATCCGCCTAATATGAAGACGTAGCCAGTGTAAGATCTTCTGTCGTTAATACAATTCGCCCAATCTGCATCGACGTAACCTTTCAGTGGCTCGAGAGTTTTTCGGAAATATATTCCGACGCTCTGTGTACCCTTTAGATATCTAAGCACTCGCTTCGCCGCTGCCCAATGCGTAGAATCATAACAGGAACTGTATTGGCTCAAGTAGCTCACGGCGTGAGAAATATCAGGTCTTGTGCATATAGCCAAGTACATTAAAGCTCCGATCAACTCTCTATATGGTAGATTTTTCTTGTTGCAGTTCTCGGAATCCTCTTTACCTTTCGTTAATCTCGTATTAATATCCAAAGGAGTGACCACAGATTTTGATTCGTTCATTCCAAAACGTTCGAGGACATCATTCACGTATCCTGTTTGACACATAGTGATGCCGTCTTCGCTTTCGGAAAATTCAATCCCGAGACAATATTTTACATTTCCCAGGTTATTGATGTCGAACGTCTTTGACAGATGTTTCTCGAACTATTCGATCATTTCCTCGTTTCTTGAGACGACGAAAATATCATCCACATAGATTATTACCAGGAAAATATCTTCCCCTCGTCCCGAATAGAATACGCATGGGTCAGATATGGCTCGCTTTATTCCGAACGTGACGAGTTCCTCGCACAATCTGCAATGCCAGCGACGTCCAGCCTGTCCTAAACCATAAAGTGCCTTTTTCATGTGACATACTTTATTTCCCTGTTGAAGTTCATAGAGCATCTTTGCGGCCTTCTTTCTGATTAAGCTGGTCTTAGGTTCAGATAGGAAAATTTTCTCTATCGATTCTTCGATATATTCAGGTACTTGCATGAAAATGTTTTCTTCCAGAACTCCGTTCAAGTATGCAGTTGTCACGTCAAATTGCTTAATTTTCATCTCGTACTGAGCTGCAAGCGCTGTGACCATACGTATTGAACTTATGCGTGCTACCGGAGCAAATGTCTCATCGAAATCTATTCCGGGACGCTGTGAAAACCCTCTTGCTACTATTCTGGCTTTTCTTCTCTCTAGAGTACCATTCGCATTGTATTTGTTTCTTAGGATGACTCTGCTATCGATAGTTTACTGATTCTCCGGACGATCTACTAATTTCCAGGTGTCGTTTTTGATAATTGCTTTCAGTTCCAGTGCCATCGCTTGAAGCCATTCGTCGCAGTCCGGTCCGGTTATGGCATCGTGTATGGGGATTTCTGCCAAACCTACGAATTCTTCAACATCTTCGGCTTCATCTACATCGTTTACAATTTGAAATTGTTTTCTCGGTCTTCCCCTGAATCCAGTCCTAATCATTCGAGGTCTTCCTCTGCCTCTTCGTGTTTGATTAATTGGCTCAACTCTGGGTTGATTATTTCTGCAACCCTCAGGTTCACCATTCCTTTCACTATTTACGTCATTACCGTTTTCTTCCTCATTGTCATAGTCATTATTGTAGTTTCTATTATCGTTTTCTTCGGCGTCGAACCAATCATTATTCTGTTCATCTTGGTGCATGTCCATATTGTCGATTGGAGTGATCGGGAAATCAATTGTTTTTCGATTCGGAGTTTCCCTTTTCCATAAAATCCTCGAATTTCTTATTCGAAGAACTCTTCGGATCCTGGATGGATTTCATATCTCGCGTGATGTCTATTTTTCTCTCTTCAGGGATCCACACTCTATATGCCTTCGACTCTTCGGAGTAACCGACGAAAATACCCTTCTTGGAACGAGATTCAAATTTGACCTTGTTTTGTTCGCGTTTCAAAGTAAAAACCGCGCTCCCGAATTCCTGAAAATTACGTACATTTGATACTTTGCCGGTCCATATTTCAAAAGGGGTTTTCCCGTGCATACTTCTCGAAGGACACCTATTCCGAGTGTAATTCGCTGTGTTCACAGCTTCTCCCCAAAACGATGTTGGAAGTCCGGTTTGAATTAGCATACACCTAGCCATTTCCACCAGCGTACGGTTTCTTCTTTCGGCAATGCCATTTTGTTCAGGAGTGTGCGTGACTGTCAATCGTCGTCCAATTCTATTTATTCTCAGGAACTCTGCGAACGAATTATTCACATATTCCTTTCCATTATCAGATTGTAGGTACTTAATCTTTCTTTTAGTTTGATTTTCAGCGAAAACTTTAAAATCTTTAAACGCGTTGAATACTTGGTTCTTGTCCTTGAGAAAACGAACGACACACCATCCTGAATGATCGTCGATGAATGTCACGAAATATCGTGATTTACCATTTGATTCGACGCGCATCGGCCCACATACATCGGAGTATATGATCTCTAACAATTCCGAAGATCGTTGTGTCCTAATTGGAAACGGTGACTTAGTCATTTTTTCTTGAATACATGTTTCGCACTCGAAGTTCACACACGATTTATCCAGGTTCATTCCTTGCACAGTTCCCTTTCGGTCGCTTTCCTGAAGATCTCGCAAATTCAAATGCCCCATCTTTCGATGCCAGATCTCCGTCGTGCTCGATCGCGTTTGTGCAATATCACATTCAGGCGTGAATCCTGGAATTTTCAGTTCACACGTTTAGGCACGTTCTTGGTGCGATAAGACCACAAGCTAGCTTCCTCACATATTGCTGGAGTCGGCATCTCCAAAATCGCGTGGTTTCTCTGTTGCATCATCATTCGTATATATATATGCGTGGGCGGGATCCAAATTCAAAAAGACACGGCACGTGACAGCATCCCCCCCTTAAGTATCGACGCCCTCGTCGATTCGATTGCCTTTGGCAATCAATTCGTCGACGCCTCGATGCCCTAGGGCCACGCATTGCAAAGATTTCGACAAGGGTGTTTTCTATCACGGCAAGTGAAGATCTCATTCCATTGCTTAACTTATGAATATGATGCAGGGTGTACATTGTAGTTCCAGTAAGGTTACCTTGTTGATAGAAAATTGTCACGGACTGCTACCTTTCAAATTCCCATAAATGCATTCTTAGAAGTCCGTACCACTTCTTACCGACTCGTTGTTCCCTTGGCTACCTCGGGCTTCTAAATCTCCAGTCCTGCTAGACCTCTTCGAGTATGGAGAATGTAATTATTATTCCCGACGAGGACGACGTTTACGCCGCATTTATTTGTGAGGCGCCTCCTCCCCTGGAGCTGAAGGTGTGGCTGGTAAGTTCCTGCTATTATCGTTTAATACTTGATATTACTACTACCTCGGAAAGGATAATTTACTATTATTTTTCCCCTTTTTTTTTCTTTTTTTTTTTTAAGGACGTGGAGAAAATCCTTATCCCAAACAAGTGGGTTCGTCGCCCTAGGTGAACGATTAATTAGAGGACAGCTATCCGGCAGCACCGGGAGATGATCCGGAACAGATCGGACATCGTCTGGGGCGGCAGCTCGGGCGGCGACGCCCTGGGCCTACAGAGGCTATTCCTCAACAACTATTAATGTGGCCACGCCATTGCCAGTATCTTTTCTCTCTTTTTTTTTCTAATATAAATAAAATTCAATACCTGCCTTAAAATATTCAGTTTTTTTTCTTACCATATTTTTCCTTGGCGCTCGTTGTGACTTTCCCATTGACGGAGTTCTAATGTTCATTCGGGATTAATCGACTTGGGCCTCTTGACGTGGGAGAATTCGGGTGCCAGTAGCTATCGGTGGGGACCTGATCTCGGGTTCCTTTGCATCCCTTGTGGTGGCTTCTGGATTACCGCTGCGAATACGATAAAGGTGGCCTGTGCGTTTACGAGGTAGTGGCATTGTTTCTCCCGCCTCAACGTTGTTCTTCCGGGGAGTCAGCCAATCGCAACAGTTTCGTTTCCGGATAACCCTTTGACAGAAATAGCCGCAGAGGACCAGCACGAAGAGCCCCTGGAGAGAGAATCCAACGACGGTCCAGTGTTGTTGCTGCTGCTTGTTCCTTCTGTGCGTCCCAATCTCCATGATCTTCTGTTCGATATCGAATAGTGATTCCATTGTACCACTTTTTATATTCATTTACAATATACTGGATATTGCTTATCAACCAATACATACTGGCATTGTTCAGAATCATTTCTTGAATACCTAAAGTTTCTATCATCATATATACATTGTTATGCCGTGAGGATGTTATAAAATAATCTTCAACACTTTTACTAATACAAAAATAGCAAAAGCAAACTAATTTTTTATTGTATCTCTGTTTCGTTAACAATGGCACAATTTTATTTTATTTTCCTTTCTATGAGTGGACGATGTTCACTCGGAGCCTACGGTTCGACGACTTTGTTGCGTCTAAAATAATGCAGAGCTTCTACGCCTTAGTACAATCTTTGCTGACAAAGGGTTACTTATCGTGTGGTACTAAAAATCTAGTAAATATTTAAGTAAATAATTAAGTAACGCTTAGGTGCATAAAAACATATATACTGTGACGTGAATTTTTGACAATCCACGCCGCAAACGACCCCGCAAGAGTAGGGATGTAGGAATTAAGTGTTTAACGCTTCAAACGTCAGTCCTAGGTTAAGGCGCACAGATTCCTTAGTATTAAGTATCCCGCCTGTCGTCCGCTTTAATGTTTCTTTGCTTGGTTTTATTTGCATACTGCTTGCTTTCTTTTTCTTTTTCTTTCTTTGGATAATGTATGACGCTTTGGTGAAACCGATTGGTGTGAGAGCTGGTGGAACAATGCTGAACAACGGGGGAAGTGAGGAAAGAGGCACTGATTTTTGGTGACCCTTGGAGACCGACCGCCGCCGCTTCACGAGGAGGGGATGTTGCATCCAAGGAATCAGGAGAGTCCAGAGTACCCGGGATGGGGCTCATACTTTCGTCTGCCGGCCGTCAACCTGGGACGCCCTACGATCAACGCCGCCCTCGCCGCCGACCAGGAGTTGACGTGTCCTCCTCGTCCTGCCGCGGGGCCGCGAGAATATCTACGGCGGGCTCATGCCGATGTACCGCCGGAGACAGGGAGGGAGAGCAGCCAGCACCGCGGACTCCCGCGCTCCCTGGCCTACGAACGGACCGCAGCACCCGAAGACTCCCGAACGTGCCGCCGACAGCTTCGGTCATCTTCGTGACTAGCGATGATCCTCACCGCGAAAACCCCTTAAGCGATTAATATGTTCGAAGTTCGATATTTTGTCACGGTTCCGCCAGCGCCTAAATAATGTAAATAGTGGGGGTCAAGAGGTCTCGAGCTCAGTGTAATTGAAATAGTACTTCACTTACGTTTGGAGCTTATTAGCGAATGGTTGCAATTTAGGGACAGTAGTAAGCGTAGGCAAGAGAAAGGAAAAGAATACCGATAAAATAAAGAGAAAGAAGGAAGGAAGGAAGGAAGGAAGGAAGGAAGCCGTTCTGGCCCTTTCAGACTACATATTCTTACTTTACCGCTACGATAATTGGTGGGACCCTTGAGTACCATTATAAATTGGCGAAATTATTTCTTGGTATTAGCGAAAATTTACCGTTAAGGCCTTCTGCCTCAAAGGAAATATCTCCGATTCTGAGAGTCCCGATGTGAATGTCTTTCCGCATCGGGCTAGCAAAATGACGATAGTGCTGGGCTTTGCGATTTAGTGATATTTTGATAAATTTCTGTTTGTTTGATTTTTGCCGTATGAGGCCCTAAAGTAAGTTCTATGCTGGAATCTGTCTCTAAATTAAGTTTTCTTCTATAGTCAAATCTCTCAGTAGCCTCACGCTTTTAGGCGATATTTCATATTATAATTTAGTGATGTCTCGCATCTTCTAGTTGCTGTTCCTTGCTCATAGATTTTCCGAATTATTTGATGGCTGAATATTGAGCGCCCCTCTGGCCTGATAGACTCTTAGAAAACCTTTGTTCGCGAGATACACGCTCGACCCTCGCGGCGACCACGATTGTTTTCGCCAGCCGTTTTTGCCGTTCCTTCTGAACATGGCTGATGAATAACCACGATTAGTAGTCTGACGTAAATTAATATTATCAAAAAGCGTTAAAACTGGCAACTATAGGATGCTTTTAGTTATAATCATTCTATTCTATGCTCTCGCTATTTATGTGATTTCTTGGTTTATCTATTTTGTATTTTATATTTGTCGCGTGCTTTTCTGTTACTTGTCGAATCTCCGGGTACCGCGATGGACTCTTTCCTATTCGCGCAAAACTTGGTTAAAAATCTAGCGAATTGTAGTCGCGATTTCGCCGAAACCTTTGTTCGTGATCCTTAGTTATTCGTGTGTTCTTCGACGTTCATGATCCGTCCTATTTATCTCGCGCCGTTTGTGAAAATCTAAGAATAATCGGTTTAGTCTCTAAAAAGTATTCTAAAGTCGAATTGCTAGGAACGGCCCTGTGCCGCGAGCGCGTCACGAGCCTCATCGCTCCCCGCGAATACACGCTAAGCCCGCGCCGACAAACTCGCCGAGCTCGCCGCTCACGCGTGCGCTGTCTACCGCGCGATAGCCGCCGTGCTACTCTATGCTAAATGCCGTAGATCGCTGTATGCCTTCGAATACCTTATTCTATCTGATTTCTGAGACGATGGTCTAATATTATATGTCCGATTGATGTTCGTGGATTCGTTCCGCATTGTTAGCGTCTTTTGCGTTAATCGTTCCGCGTTAGTATAAGTCCAATCTTTAGTGTAATCTTTCCGCATTTGAATAAATTCATTAGAGCGTATTATTTAGTTTGGCAAACCTTGTACCTTTAAAATCCGTATACTTTGCGTTTTTGAATTATATAGAATCACCTTGGCGACGTTCAATCAATATAATTAGTAGACTTTCTTGCTTATGTTTCTCCGATTGATACTCATTCTATTGCTTGCTTATCTATGCTTACGTTTTTCTTTCCGCATGTATATTATAGTAATCTCAGTAAATTAACTTCGCTTTCGTTTATATAGAATCTTTTTCTTGGCTTTGTTAATTTAGTGTAAGACTTTTGTTAATTTGGATTGCTTTGCTTTGCACCGCTCTTGTCTGCTACTTTATTCTGCCGCATGTTTTTGGCTTATGTAATTTCTCTTTTGGCTATCTCTTCTAATTGCTTTGGACTGCCTGTTATAAAATATAGCTCTGGTGCGTTAAACTAAAATAGTGCTTTTCCTGCTTTATATTGTGATGCCTCTGTTCCCTGCCTGAACGCCACGACGCTTCCGACTAGCTAGCCACCGGACAGGGCATTTGGTGTATTAATGTTTAGCGACTCTCTCTCTCCTCCGCTGCTTAGTGGACATCTTACGGATCGGCCGTTGTCCCTTGGTGCATCTCGTAGTGAGATTAGGTTTAGTGACTTTGTGAACGGGTGGCACGTCTTAGGACTGTTGGCGTCGCCCCCGGATCTGTTATATTCTTGGTGAAAATTTTGTGAACGAGAGACCCGTCTTAGGTTGTTGGCGTAGTCCTCGCTTCCGTTATATATTAGTGTTTAATTTTAGCGTAACCCGGCCTATTCCGAATTAGGTAAATTAGTTAGTGACAAAGAGAGTGCGTTGCACTCGTGGTACTCCCGCGAGGGATACCTGGCGCCCAACCCGTGTTTTCGTGTTGGTGATAGGAGGTAGACAGAGAGGACGTTTTGCTAACGTAAGATCCATCTTATCGGTTTTTGTTTTGTTTGTTTTTTTTTTACGTCACAAAATTTGGCGCCCAACGTGGAGCCCGAGGTGAGATCGAAAATCTTAACGTCACAGTATCTATACTATTTTTTTATTTACTGTTTACTATTTATTATACTATTTACACTACTTGTCAGGATTATGTATCTGTATTGTTATATTGTATCTGTTTTCTCTACTATTATCAATTATCTATGTAACTATCGCTATTGTGTGTTACCCGGTCTAAAGAGTCTGTTGACTCCCGATCGAATAAACTTATTTCTCTCCCCCCCTACAGCAGACGCATCCATGAGCCATTATCACACATCCACTATCACATATCCAACCTTACCTTAATCTTAAAACCTTAATTTTAATTCTATTCATAATTCTTATCTTATAACTCAGAATTTGGAATATAATCTTCATGTATAATGAAGTGTGAAACTAATCTTCGTTAGTATTAGTATCATTAGTATTAAGTTTGTACTTATGTAGTTCTACATTATCCTACTAAAATCTATTTTCTTGTAAGTGTAAGTGTAATCTATGTATCCCCCAAAAAACACTTACGTGTAAAAAACTACGCCAAGTACAGGATTGCTGTGAATTCCTCTAACAAAAAGTATTGATATCATATTATTGAGGCCAAGTACATAAGTCACTACATGGTTTCCTATTATATGATCTAGCACTGGCCCATCATTTTAATTATATTTTCAATATTTCCTATAACGTTTTCGCTACTTTTTTATGTTACTACTGCTTCCCGTATTTAATTATGACTTAATGGTGATTTAATAATTAATAAAACTTTAGATGATTCCTTATCGAGTACTACTTGG
>NW_014333541.1:28505-32517 GCF_000341935.2 Cephus cinctus
ACCTAGATACAAGAAACTACGGAGTGGAACACTTGGACACCCTGGACTTCCACGTCTGACACCTAGTTGCAGGAAACTACGGAGCGGAACCTCTGAACACCCTGAACTTCCACATCCGACACCTAGATACAGAAAACTACGAAGCGGAATACCTGGAAACCCTGGACTTCCACATCCAGTACCTAGATACAAGAAACTACGGAGCGGAACACCTAGACACCCTTGACTTCCACATCCGACACCTAGTTACAGAATACTACGGAGAGGAGCATCTGGAAATCCCATATCTCTAAAAATTGTCACGTAAAATACGAGGAACTATGTTAAAGCATACACATACACTCGTACGTACACCCATTCACACGCGCTCCACATGAAAGCCTTAATAATTCTATACTATTGTGAAAGTAGCCTTATGTCAACTGGAAATTCGGTGTGAACGGTAGCTTCACGTACAAAGTGTATTTGATTGTGTTGTGTATTCGTAAATTACCAACACCATCCAGAGTACAAATAGGTAAAGAAGGCAAAGCAGTCAGCGCCATCTGTTGTGTAAAAAATGCGATGGACGTGCGAAGACGACGACGACGACGACGACGACGGAACTGAAATAAAATCATCTCGCTCGCCATCTCAATACGCCCTGATCTCGTACACTAATCGTATTGAACTTGGTGGCAATCGCTTCAGAACCTTCAATTCCTATAGTGAATGTATCAATAACTTTTCCTCATATATAGCGGTTCATAAGATATTTTGTTCGAAACACAGGTATAAGGAGTTGACTCGAGTAAAGAGTCTCGGCGCGCTGCGCCCTGTACAGCCGGTTGCCTGTACTTGGCGCGAGACTCGACCGAGTCTCTTGATTATTCAATCTTGCCCCAAAGAATCACTACGGCATAAACAAATAATCAATCAATCAATCAATCAATCTCAATCACTTTCTCTCTCTTTCTCTCTCTCTGTAATAATATTATTTCTCTGAGCTACTCATAGTTAAAATAACATTTCAATTCGTTTTACACACCGTGTACGGGTTTTGCATCTCACCGAACTCATACCACGAAACAGTTGAGATTCGCGCGTTGCACGTGAGACGGCTGCACGAAGCTAAGGAGTTCGGCCAGTATCGGCAGTCTGTCAACGAAAATGCTTGGCGCTCGGATTAAGAAACAATTGCGAATCGCGCCATCTGGCTGTAGCAGTTAGCTTTTGCCTGCCAATACTATACCTCCTACCACACAGCCACGAGCCGCGGAAATTCTTCATTCTGATTGGTGCATCTTAAGTGCTTCCCATTTAAAAACTATTGCGAATTTTGGCAAACGGTTTGCGGGATGGTACCTCAGCCATCGCCCACTTCCCCGTCCAAAAGTAGTTCTGGGACACACTGTATATATTTTATGCAAGACACGCGATACATTTTTTTTATCTAGAAGAAGAGTATTAGTGCGCTTGGGAACTGTGCGCGAATTCGTTGGTTGCTGAGGTTGTGGCCAGGGTCTCTGCCGTGCTCTATACAAAAGACAGAT
This sequence comes from Cephus cinctus, assembly GCF_000341935.2. Lineage (NCBI taxonomy): Eukaryota > Metazoa > Arthropoda > Insecta > Hymenoptera > Cephidae > Cephus > Cephus cinctus. The sequence continues at coordinate 30,038 of NW_014333541.1, forward strand.
ACTCGTGGTTGTATAGAGAAAGTATCTCCACCAATAATTGGTAAATCGAAGTACACCACAGATCCTTTTTCTTCAAAAGATGCCGAAGATCATACAATATGGTATCCTTGGTTTCGTCTTCGCGTCGATCCAGCTCAGTCACCAGCATATCTTTGCAAGTATTAGCGTTGGCTGTAATAGCGTGTAGTCGATTTATCTGAACGTTAATGCAACTCAAGATCTTCTTTAGGTTGACGCAGGAAACCTTCTTCATCACGACAGACGGTGTGTAGGCTTTAGCTTTTTTTATTTTCGGAAAAACTACTATCCACAGCGGTGGGCGTCATTGGTTTGAAAATGATTGCACGCTCACCATATGAAAACGTAAAGGATATTTTATGACCTCCTGTAGATACAGAACTATTGAAATCCTCGGACAGACCTTGGTGACACCTGTATCGCTGAAGAATTTATCGATGATTGGAAAGTGGCCTTTGACGGTCTCCCACTCATCAGCTTTTAACTCTACACCCGAATAATTTTGATTAATTAGGCGTATTACGGGCGATAGGTTTCCCGAACGATTCAGCGAGAAGCTTGTATTTATTTGTTTCGAAAATGATCAGTACCAGGCCCATCGACGCTAAAGAACATCGGAATGCTTTGTACGAATGCTGGTATGATTCTATTATAATTTGTAGTTGTAAGACGTGTATTATTGAAAAAAAAAAATGTTGCGGCAGATGAATCCACAGTGATAACAGCGAGCGATACCTAGCATACACAACGCCTGTATGATTGTTATAACAGTAGCAGTAGTTTTATTAACCTCAATCATGAATCTGTAGGAGGTAACGATCAATGTTTTAATAATAACAGCAATTGCGCATGATCAGTAAAATTCGAATATTAAAAAAAAATCAGGGTCGTGGATGGTTGACGCTAATATCCCCACACCAAACAACGGACCATTAAGGGTGCCAAGGTCCCCGGTTATTTCCCTATCACCGCATCACGAAGATATCTGAAGAAGAGGCGCGGATAGCCCTACTGGCCAGCGAAGCAACTACTGATACCGATAACACGGACGGTGATACAGACTCCGATGACGATGCACAGAGCATTTCCGAAACTATGGAGCCGGTTCTCCCCGAAGAAGGTAACAACCTATTGATGTTCTGTACTACCACTGTCGTTTTCAGTATAATTTATTAAATCTCGAAATGTAGGGAATGGTGAAATCGAATTAGACGCATTATTCTCGTACATAGGATCGGAAATTATTCCTCGTGAAGAATGAGAAGTTAGTGCACTTGTTAATATTTTTACGGTATTTGGTAATTAGAATTTAAAAAAATATTGTTCAATCACTAGACCCTGCGGATGACGAGATGTACTGTTAAACAGGGTGTGTCCGTATTATTCAATCAAACAAGGACGACGATGATGATGAAGATGGAGAAGACAAAGAAGAAGACACCGATAATGATGTTTTACTACCGGGTTTACTATACAATCCGAAATGACGCGTCGGATAAAAAAGTTTCGTTTACACGGACGTGAAATAAGAATAACTATCACCCGACCACCCGAGGACCAAGATACGAGTGTGATGTCTTGGTTACAAGGAGCTGTCAGAGACATACACATATATCTCACAAGTTCAAGCACCCCGTGCGACTATATAGTGTTACGTCTCAGCCCTCCTATATACGATACTAGTTGACCCATACATATACACAGCCACTTATACCCATGGCCAACCCATATTATTATTGTTATACCCTAACCTATACAGACATTATACACACACATATGTCGATTAATCGTTTGATATAACTAATTTTATTGATTTATACTTATAAGTTTATACTTTTGTCTTGTTTTATATTCCGTTATATTATTGGAATCTTTAATTACGTTATCACTTATTTGACCGGAAAAATATTACGCTTATTATTTCTATCAGGTATTATGTTTTTAAGGAATTTGTCATACCTGATAGAAAGATAAACCTGAAGCTCCTCGAGACTAGCAGTACTCACGAGGTTTCAGGTACAGAATTGGAAGACTCAGGTATGCAACAACAGATAGATAATTATTAGTACTCTGATTTGTTAAATGATCATTGAGAAAGGGAATTAAAGACCAATCAAATTCATGAGAAGTAATGGAAGGGATAAGAAACGAAGTCTTTAAAAGGAGTTGGAGAGCCTAAAAAGTCAGTTTTCCAGTTCGAGTTCTAGTTCTTGTTCAGCGGTAGAAGTGTGGCGTTGTGAAGTACATCAAGAAGTTCTTGTAAAAGAAGTGCAATGTAAAAGTCAAAGTTAGAGTCGAAGTCTAGAGGTCTAGGAACTTATATTCTCTTCAATTCAATTTTTCGAAGTTTATACAAAAGTGAAGCATACCTGGTGACTCTAATCTGCGAGTTTTGTGAACCATCATCATCACTATCATTTACAAAACCCTGATTACAATCTCATCTGGACTGAGGGTCCATC
>NW_014333541.1:32755-35276 GCF_000341935.2 Cephus cinctus
CTGGAAATCATTGGGTAAGCCTATGAGTGCAATCACATATAATCAGGTACACACAATAATTCATTCATACCCAGAATATCTAACTTACATAAAACGGATAAAGAATACCCGAGCAAAAAATCAATCAATTCGTTCAGTTAAAATTCGTTCTAGTTTCATTAATCAGGATATCATATCAGACACAAAGAACAATCCTCCTCGTATCGATCAAGGTACCCTCTGGAACCTATTTCCTATTTCTACCGAATCTTATCTGCTGAAACAATTGACATAACGCGTGGACGTACCGTTTAGTACCGGCAAATTTGACCAACGAACCATCCTAACTACCTTTTCTAAATCAGCATTCACGAAATCTCTTGAATATTGAACGTAAGAACTTAACCATATTCTGCGTATTTAGAGAGCGATCGTAACATAATAACGTTATTAAAACTTTTGGTGGCAGCGGTGGGATGGTTAGATGAGTTCGAAGTGTTATGTCACGACCTGTTACTAGAGCATTTGCAAGATTAATAGAAGAGATTAGACATGGTGAAAACGGATCGGACGAGCTTGAACGTCGTGAGCTAGGTATAGAGGAAGTTGATTTAAAAATGTCGCAAGCCGATGAAATTTTGCAATCCAATCCGTCTACATCAACTCTTAATTCTGTAGCACCAGTTACTGTACAAGCTTCTCAATATCCACCAGTTTATTTGCCCTATTGTTCAATAAAAGAAGCATTAGAGACAGTTCCCACTTTCGATGGAACTAATATTTCTGTAAACACTTTCATTCGATCCTGTGTGTATGCCAAGGAGCTGATCTCTCCAACTGTCATTCCACCTTTCGTTAGATTACTACATAACAAACTCAGTGGCGAGGCTAAAATACTTATCATAAATGAAGGAATCAGAGATTTTGATGGATTTATCAAAGAATTAGAGAAATTCTACTCGGGTTTAGCCTCAGTGGGCAAATTTCAAGGCGAAATGGGAACTATGCACCAAAAAAGGGATGAACCTCTGGTATTATACATCTGTTGATTTCGTACTTGCCTAGAAAATCTAGCAGAAGCCCTTCGTAAAAGGACTAAAACAGAAGGAGGCGTAGTTGATGAGGTCAAACTTAAGAGAGACTTGGATAGAGATTGGGTATTATCATTTATTCGAGGACTGAAACCGGAAATAGTTTCTAGAATGGACTCAGTTAAATTACTAAGCAACCTTTCGGACGCTTTAGAAACCGCACTAATTGCAGATCAGGAAAATCAATTCTACACATCCTTGCAGGATGGAATTCAGAATTCGGCAACAAGTAATAAATCAATCAAGGCGAAAAATTCTAACATAAATTCAGTTCAAACAAGTGGCATAGAATGTTCCTTTTTGTAAGAGAAGCGGACATGCAATTGAGAATTGTTTTAAACAAAAACGTTTACTAGCCGATCAGAATAGACAAAATCGTAACTCCAGAAATTCATCCGTTTCAAATTCTAATTCCGGACCGATAATTTGTCGTTATTGCAAAAATATTGGTCATACAATCGATGAATGTCGTAAAAGAGCCTATAATAATTCGCTTAAGAGAGAAAATGCGGGCTTTGGGAACAATTCGGGAAACGGGTCGAATCTTCGACAATCGGGCGAAAGTCAGAAGATACATGGAATACGCCCAGTGAGAGCAAAATCAAAGGAAGAATTGCAACCATCCACCTAGTAACCCAGCCCGAGTCCCAACAATAAAGCTATACTCTCCCGAAGTATATAGTAATCCGGTTATGATGATAGACTCAGGAGCCGAACTTAATATAATTAAGAAAAGTTGCATTAATCCTGAAACACCAGTAATAGATCCAAAAAGATACTATCTCAAAGGAATCACACCGAATTGCGTAGAAACTCAGGGGCAAGTACTAATTCACATAGAAGAAGTCAACACTATATTTCATATAGTATCAGATGATTTTCCCATTAAACAAGACGGAATTATCGGAGAACCGTTTTTTAATGGTAATCAAGCTGCAATTAATTTCAAAGAGCGATGTTTGGAATTTGATGACCATACTATTCCCTTTGAACCAGCAAGTTCGATTATACTTCCGGCAAGAACTAAAATTCAAATTCCTGTCAATGTCATAAATACTAAAGTAATCACAGGGTATATGCCTCGTCTAGATGTGGGCAATAACGTATACTTAGGAGAAGCTTTAGTAACCAATCGTGAAGGTATCGGACATATTTTTGCTATCAATGCATCAGAGAAAGAAGTGGTTATAGAAAAACCTTGGATCAAATTACAAGAATTTGAGGATAAACCTTCCTATGCCGATGTTGCTAAAATTGCTGATAAATCTGGTACATATTGAAACACATAATTTTTATCAACTCCATAGTATCAATGATATTGATATTTCGCCAGAAAACAGAAATTCTCGACTCCTTGAACTCTTACGACTTGATCACCTAAATCATGAGGAAATGGATTCGGTAATAAAGTTAATCAAAAAGCATAGCGGAAACTTTCATTTACCAGGTGA
>NW_014333541.1:35567-36389 GCF_000341935.2 Cephus cinctus
CTACTAGATAACGAGATTATTAAACGGTCTGAGTCAGCCTATAACTCACCACTTTGGATAGTGCCTAAAAAACCAGATCATCAAGGAAACAAAAGATGGAGAATGGTTATAGATTATAGGGGACTTAACGAAAAAACAGTAGGTGACGCGTATCCACTTCCAAATATTACGGACATACTAGATCAATTAGGAGCCGCTAAATACTTTTCAGTATTCGATTTAGCTTAAGGAGGAGATTCGCAAACAAGTCACTGAACTACTAGATAACGAGATTATTAAACCGTCTGAGTCAGCCTATAACTCACCACTTTGGATAGTGCCTAAAAAACCAGATCATCAAGGAAACAAAAGATGGAGAATGGTTATAGATTATAGGGGACTTAACGAAAAGACAATAGGTGACGCGTATCTACTTCCAAATATTACGGACATACTAGATCAATTAGGAGCCGCTAAATACTTTTCAGTATTCGATTTAGCTACTGGATTTCATCAAATTGAAATGGCATCCGAGGATCGCTATAAAACGGCATTTACAACCCCACACGGACATTATGAATACAATCGAATGCCTTTTGGATTAAAGAATGCACCTGCTACATTTCAAAGACTTATGGATAGAGTACTTACGGGACTTCAGGGAAATGAACTCTTTGTATATCTGGACGACATAGTTATTTACGCTAAATCCCTAGAGAAACACCAAATCAAATTCGAAGCACTGATGTCTAGATTCAATAATGCTATATTGAAACTTCAGCCAGATAAATGTGAGTTTTTACGTAAAGAAGTTGCCTATCTAGGGCACATTATTGGCGAAAA
>NW_014333541.1:36726-41303 GCF_000341935.2 Cephus cinctus
CCTCTAATTATGCGATAGGCGCTGTACTAAACACTTTGCAAAAATCCAATTCTTCAATTTCCAGATTTTAGTAAACCATTCGTGTTAACAACAGACGCCTCTAATTATGCGATAGGCGCTGTACTCAGTCAAGGTCCAATAGGGAGTGATTTAGCAGTTGCATATAGCTCTCGTGTTCTCAATCAAGCTGAAAAAAATTATTCAGTGATAGAAAAGGAGATGTTAGCCATCATTTATGCCGTCAAACACTTCCGACCTTATTGATATGGACGAAAGTTTACGTTAGTGACTGATCATAGGCCGCTTACGTGGCTTCACAAGTTCGCTAACCCTACATCACGAATAATCGGATGGAAGTTTAAGCTAGCCGAGTACGATTATGAGATGCATTATAAAAACGGAAAAATTAATCTCAATGCGGACGCATTATCGAGAAATCCAGTTGAAACAGAACAAGCTCAACTTCTATCCTGTTGTGAGCCCAAATACAGGGTTCAAGGATTCGACTGCCGGAAAGGGTTTTCGAGAGTCAGGAACGTTGGGATTCGTTGCCCGCGTAAAAAGTTGGAACTTAACTCTCGATAACAAGTAAAAGATTTATTTGAAACTAAACAAGTTACGTTTAAATACACTATTAGAAATAGACCGTAAACGTAGTGAGTACGAAATCACGAGGCTGGAGGTTAGTACTTCGACTAAGATACTGTAGTAACGCTTCACTCGTAGCTCTCTTACTTCGTCTGACGAGCCGACAGGCCGTCCGCTTTTTATAATCTTAATTATGGAATTTTTTAGACATACAATAACCAAGGATTGTTTCTATATTTCGCCATGGTGTCGGTGATGTGTCTCCTTTGTTTCCATAATATTGGCGAGTGGAATGTGCCGCGTCGCAGCGTGGCCATTCCGTCGCTTCTGACGTAGGCGCGTTTCCAAATCTATATTATGGTTTACAACATGCCTACCCCCATAGAAAAAGGAAAGATCCATTCTCATGGACTTTTCTTTTAGTCTTTCATTTGTTTTGTAGGTCGTTGTACTTGTTACCTGCCTCGTAATTTTGCTTACATAAATTTTGCTGACATCGGGTTCAGTCACCCGAGTGTTTTATAAATTGTACATTTGTTTTACTTCCCGTGTACATTGGTTTTATTACAATCGAGTCTTAAATTACGGTGTGACTTGATTTGGATTTGGAGAAGAGTTTCCTATAACGATTACAATAGGTGGAGTAGTTTCTCCGGAAGTAGTTAAGTTTGCCCTTTTTCTTAGGAAATAAATTACTATAATTAGTATAAGAACAGTGATACAAAAAATTGTCCCTATTGAAAAGGAGATAGGTGATGATATGATATCTACGAAGGTATCGATATTATCCCTTTTTAAGTTATTTTCTATTTCTGACGTTTTCTTGCTTAGTGCATTTAGTTCGCTAGGGTCCTTTATGAGATTTCTTAGCTTAGGTTGTATATTATTGTTATTAGGTACAATATGTGGTACATAGTTATCAGTAATAAGTGTTAGGTTTAGAGGAGGTAAATAGTTTAAAGTTACGTCTAACTTATATTTTCCTTCGGTTTCTAGAGTGAAACCCTTCGGCTGTTAGTTTACATTTTCCTTTTATTTCAATTATACCTGAGCCTTGCATAACTACCCTTTTTGGATTTTCGCTATTACATGATACCATCATTTGTTCTGGTTTGTCCGCTACATATAGCCAAGAGTTGGGGTCCTCCATTTCGATTAGGAGTGTGTTTTCAATTTTGATTTGCCTTGTTTCGCAGGATAGAGGGTACGACGATGGATTTGTAAAAAGTTGGGTTTCGCAGGAATCGTATGGTCTAATTTTGAATACTGGGTGTCTTGCTTCACACAAGTATTGATCCTTAATTTTCTTACAATTGTCCAATTCGGTTCGAGTCATCCTGATGAACGTTTGCATTTCGTGTCCCACTATTGCGTAGTTTTCTTCCGCCTTTATATAAGCGTACGTGCCATTTTTCATGTGGACAGGCAGAGAGTGTATTCTCTTTACGTGGTACTCTTGGGATGATGTCAGCGGTATCTTGATTATTGTAACGATGGAGTTACCTTCACTATAGGCCTCTATTTCTGAAATTTCCTTGAGGTATCTAGCGTTTTCGGGTATCAAGGCTATTGGGTAGTTTAACCCTTGAGGTAAGTGTTCTAGAGACTCTTTCAGTAGTTTAATTATTTTTGGATATGATACTATTCCTGGATATAAGATTCCTTTTTAGATTTCTACCAGATATTCTACAAGATCCTGAACACATCCATGGAACATTTCGATGTATAACGAGAGGATAATAAAATGTTCATCGAGTTCTTCTCGGAAAGATTCCAGTCTGAATCCTTCGTCCATTTGTTGTTTAATATGAGATGTAAGATTAAACAATATCATCTCGTTGTGTTCAGCGTTAGCTGCGGTTTCGTTTATCATCCGCAAATTTGCTTTAGTGATCTGCACCTGATCTTTTAAAGCGGTTTTTAATGCGCTTCCTTCTTTATTAAGAGCCGTTATCTGCTCATTTATCAGTTTCGCATCCTCAGCATCCATTGTACCGAACAAGGATTTGGCTAAAGATCCTAGTCCGTCAATTAGTCCTCTTTTCCTTTTTGATGGTGGATCGAGTGTGGTTTCCTTAACGTATTCTAATTTGGCTTCTATTTCCTGACGACGAGCCTTAGAAGAAGTGCTGAAAGCCTTGCATATTCTTTGCAATTTTAGAATGGTTGTTCCACACATTTTTTTTAGTTTTCGATAAGTAATGCTTGATGGTAGCCTCTCTTTCAAATATGGCACTGGGGAGAGGAGAGTGTAACGGAGCCAGACGTCTTCTGCCTGCGAAAGCTGTTCGGGGAAGAGGACTACGAACCAGAGAGTTGGTTTTGACCAAATTTTGTAAAAAAAAAAAAAAAATAATTTAATTTTTTTTTTTCGTTTGAATAAACTATATTGTTTTAATTTATCTAAGTTTGTTTTGTACTCACTCCAATCCTCTGCACACCTCTTCCTTTTTAACTTAAGCGAGGAAATGAGAGTGTAACGGAGCCAGACGTCTTCTGCCTGCGAAAGCTGTTCGGGGAAGAGGACTACGAACCAGAGAGTTGGTTTTGACCAAATTTTGTAAAAAAAAAAAAAAAATAATTTAATTTTTTTTTTTCGTTTGAATAAACTATATTGTTTTAATTTATCTAAGTTTGTTTTGTACTCACTCCAATCCTCTGCACACCTCTTCCTTTTTAACTTAAGCGAGGAAATGCTTAAGGCGGTTCATATGGACCTTTAGTAATTTCTTATTCACTTTTATAGTGTAGTTTACTTTAGAGTTCTTTTCTAGTATTTCATAAGGTCCTGTCCATTTAGCAGAGAGCTTTTTGGAACGTCCTCTTCGTAATGTCTCATCGAATAGTAGGACTTTATCTCCGATTTTGAATTCGTTTATTTCGGTCCTTTTGTCGTAGTAGTCCTTTGATTTTTCTTTAGCAACAATGAGATTATCTCTAGCGACTTGATTTGCGGCTCTAAATCGTTCTCGTAATTCAAATGCGAAGTCATCGTAGTTGTATGTGGGTTTTGGTTCCCTTTTAAATGTGCTAGGCAATAAGGCTTGTCTGCCATAGATTAATTCGAATGGAGTAAATCCCGTAGCAGTATGCGGAGTAATATTATAAGTAAACATAGCGTAAGGGAGCCGTTCATCCCAGTCTTCTTGATCTGGACTGATAAAATTCCGTAAATATTCTGCCAGTGTCCGATGAGAGCGTTCTAACGCTCCGTTAGATTCTGGATGGTAAGCGGAAGTCTGTATTTTCTCTATTTTCAAAAGCTTATAAATATTTTACAACATTTCACTCAGGAAATTAGTTCCTTGATCCGTTAGTATTTTCTCAGGTATTCCATGCTCGCAAATGATTTTTGTGACGAATTCTTTGGCTATAGTTCTGGCTTCCTGATTTGGTATTGGTATGGCTTTACTAAATTTTGTGAGACTATCTTGGAATGTTAATATATATTTGTTTCCTTGATGGGTTTCTACTAATGGTCCAACGATATCCAGTGCACATTTTTCGAAAGGTTGTGCTGGAGTGTCAGTAATTACCATTGGTGCTTTAATCCGCTTTCCTAATTTGTTCGTTTGGCATTTTTCACATTTTGATATAAAATCTTCTACGTTTCGGCGTAATCCCGGTCAATCATGGCTCAGTCGGATTCGCTCTATAGTTCGAGATACCCCTTGGTGACCTCCAATAGGAGTATCATGGTACTCGTAAATAATTTGTTGCCGTTCTTTTTCCGAGTATTGTCGGTCAGATTTCTCTTGGGGAACAGTTTCTTCTATCGTTCCTTTACTCCTAGTAGTAACGCATATCCTGCTTAGAGCGTCCGCGTTCACATTGGCTTTTCCCGCCTTATATTCGATCTCGTAATCGTATTCTTCCAGTTTCAAACGCCATCTCATCAAACGAGAACCTGGATCTTTTATACTAAAAAGCCAAGTTAGTGGCTTATGGTCCGTTACTATTTTGAAATGGGTACCATATAAGTACGGTCT
>NW_014333541.1:41526-43644 GCF_000341935.2 Cephus cinctus
AATACTGTAATAATAGTGCACTAGTTAATGTTTTCTTTAAATTCTCGAAAGCCTCTTGTTCCAGGGCTGTCCATTCAAAGGTGACGTTTTTCTTTAGTAACTGTGTTAAAGGTTTAGCAATTTTCGAGAAATCATGGATGAATCGTCTGTAATAACCTGCTAACCCTAGGAACGATTGAACGTCCTTTACATTTTGTGGAGTAGGGAAAGTTTGAACTGCCGTTATCTTCAACGGGTCCGGTTTTATCCCTTCCTCAGTTATTACGTGTCCTAAGTAGTTTACCTCTTTCCTTAGGAATTCGCACTTGTCTGGTTGTAGTTTCAGAGTGTTTTTTCTAGTTTTATTCCTTCCTCAGTTATCGCGTGTCCTAGGTAGTTTACCTTTTTTCTTAGGAATTTGCACTTGTCGGGTTGTAGATTCAGAGTGTTTTTTCTTAATCTTTGAAATATTTCTTCCAGTCGTAGATTATGTTCCTTCAGACTTACTGCGTGAATGACTATGTCATCTAGATATACAAAACATCGGAGTCCTTGTATTCCTGCAAGAGCGGAATTCATCAACCTTTGAAATGTTGCAGGTGCGTTTTTCAGTCCGAAAGGCATGCGATTATATTCGTAGTGACCGTGGGAAGTAGAAAATGCAGTTTTACATTTGTCATCTTCTTTCATTGGGATCTGGTGAAATCCGGATGCCAGATCTAAAGTACTAAAGTATTTGGCATTACCCAACTGGTCCAATATTTCGTTGATATTAGGCAGTGGAAAAGAATCGCCGATGGTTACATCATTCACCTTTCGAAAGAAAAAGAGTCGCCGATGGTTACATCATTCACCTTTCGAAAGTCTACTACGATACGCATTTTTGGTATGCCTGACGCATCACTTTTCTTCGGTACCACTAACAGTGATGCATTCCATTGACTGGTACTATGTCGGATTATTCCGTCATTCAGCATTTGCTGTACTTGGTTATTTATTTCCGTCTTTTGACTTTCTGGTAACCTATAAGGTCTGATGTTAATAGGTGCTGTCCCTGGGCTGACCTGGATTTCATGCGCTGTTGTATTAGTGCATCCCAACTGGTCGCCCTCTAGATAGAAGACGTCATGATATTTTTCGCGTACTTCGATCAATTTTTCCTTTTCTTCTTCATTTAGGTGCTGTGTCCTTATATTTTCTCGTAATTTAGCCATTCTGCAGGCTAAAGGAATTGGTGTGATTTTAAATATTGCTATTCCCTTCTGGTAATCGGTCTCTATGGACTCATGTTGCAATTCTTGAATTGTTACAGTAGGAGTGTCAAGTTTGACCACTTGCTGGGTCGTATTTAGGACGCTGACCAAGCATTCTTCAGATTCTAGTTGAGTAATACAACCACCTAATATTACACCAGGTATTAATTCAGTTCTCTCAATAATTCCTTCTTTTTTATCTTTCGTTATAGCTTTTATTATTGTTTCTGATCTCGGCTTTAGCAAGATTTTCTTAATGGAGTTTTCTAATTTCCAGGTTATTCCGTATAACTCGAGGCATTTGCCTGCTCGGATAATTACTTGATGCTTCACGAGGAAGTCGTTTCCCAATATTCCATCAGTTGCTATGAGAAAATCATTTCTTACCACACGCATGAGGTGCGTAATGCACGGGTCTCCTATGCGTATGGTTAGCAATATCTTGCAGAAGGTAGTTACTTCGGTATTTCCAATTCCCTTTAAGGTTAATACTTCATCTTGGGCTAGTGCATGGTTGTACAGCTTCCCTATTTTAATTAGACTGACTTCTGCTCCAGAGTCGACACATCATGGATTTTGAGTCGGCTATTTCTACCGCTTCTATTTGGACGAGGTTTATTCCTCCCATGTCTTCTTTGATATGGTTTACGCCGTATGCCTCTATTGGTTTTGATTCGTTTTCTGAATTTTTATTGTTTACGTCCCTATTTTCTTTTGCTGAGTTTCTGCCTCGCGTGAAGAATTCATTTCTTCCGGACCTAGAGTTTCCTGGACGTAACTGCTTATTCTTAGTCCAACATTCTTGTTCTTTATGTCCCAATTTTTGACAGAAGTTACATTTTATTTGTAGTTTGTTTATCTCCCTAGAAATGCTAGGAGTGGGTAG
>NW_014333541.1:43796-45936 GCF_000341935.2 Cephus cinctus
AAAATGTCCTATTCGATTGCATTTGCTGCAAGTAGGGGGCATAGTCCTCCTTGTGTTTTCCTGTCCGGAATAACGTTTAGCTATAATGGAGTCACGAGTCCCACTACTTTTTTCTTCTTCTGTTGCTCCAATAATTGCCGCCTGGAGTGTTTCATAGTGATTCGCTTTGACTATCATTCGAATTCTATCGTGTAGTCCCTGTTCCAATATACCTAGGGCTTGATTTCTTAATAATCTTTCAAGGACTTGATTTTCCATGTGATTATTTCTTGAAGACGTTGAAGCCTTTATTAATTCTGTAAACAAATTTTCTACCCTTTGCCCATATGTTTTTACATCTTCATGGGGTTTTTGTTTACTGGCGTTAAACTCTAGTTGCAATGAGGTTGCTGATCCTGATTGACCATACAATGACTCTAATTCGTTTTTTAATTCTTCAAAAGAGAGAATACTCTTGTGTCTAAGTGCTTGATTTGCTTTACCTTCTAATTTAGTCTTTAATATTGCTAAGACTATGTTATCATGATCTGCAGGGTTGCTCTGCTCAAGTACATACGTACATACATCCAAAAATTCTGGCAATGTTTCACGTTTTTCTCCGTTAAATACTTTAAGTGTCCCTCTGGCTTCTTTTAATGTCATATAGATAGTTGGAGTTCTTCTTCTATTAGGCCTTGTTGGTGCAGGGAAACGGGCTTGTAAATCTGCGACCTGTTCCCGCAATCTTGATATTTCGTGATCTATTGCGGAATCGTTAATTACGAATGATTCAATAGGTGGTCTGGGGGATTCCCTTGTGGGTGTCGCTTGTTCCTGCTCTGGCTGAGCCATATTGTCAAGTAGAGAGTAATTTGTTGACTCGTGTGCCCACTGTCTATTTAGGTTGACGTTGTCGTTTCCTGACGGACTTTATAGATGGAAGGTGAGGATGAGGACGTTTCACGGGTGATCGAATAAGTTGAACACAACACTTTATTTAAGTGAATGAATAACTTTAATGCAGAACACTGCGCAACTCTTTTACAACTAAATGAATTATTTTCTTCGGTTTATGTGGAGATTTTCCGCGACTACTGGCTCTGAGTGGCGGTTTAAATATGAATCCACTGATCGCGAACCTGTCTGCCCTAACACGGAGTCACGATTAGGATCGTTTTGAGGCATTAGGAGACGTTTGCAATTATGCTAGGCTCGGTTTACAATGATTTGCTTAATGCTGAGTTAGTATTATTTTAAGTTACAGTAACACGTAGTTCTGCATTCTTTGTTGAAATCTGGGCTGCCAAGACATTTGCAATTATGCTAGGCTCGGTTTATAATGGTTTGCTTAATGCTGAGTTAGTATTATCTTAACTTACAGTAACACGTAGTTCTGCATTCTTTATTGAAATCTGAGCTGCCAATGGGGATGTCGTCTTTCTGCTTGCCGTAGGTCGTGAGTCATTGCTCTGGCCTCTTGGTGTCGAATCCTGGTTCTTCCTTGGGAAATTGGATCCGTTTTTCTTCTTTCACTTAGGTTTCGTTTTCTTGTTTCACTTAGGTTTTGTTTAATAGCGCACACGTAGATCTTGTTTTACTTTATACTTGGGTTTTTGAGAGTCTCGATCGCGTTTGGTTATTTTACCGAAACACTTTAGCAATCACACCGCTGCCACCAATTGTTGTGAGCCCAAATACAGGGTTCACGGATTCGACTGCCGGAAAGGGTTTTCGGGAGTCAGGTACTTTGGGATTCGTTGCCCGAGTAAAAAGTTGGAACTTAACTCTCGATAACAAGTAAAAGATTTATTTGAAACAAAACAAGTTACGTTAGAATACACTATTAGAAATAAACCGTAAACGTGGTGAGTACGAAATCACGAGGCTGGAGGTACTTCGACTAAGTTACCGAAGTAACGCTTCACTCGTAGCTCTCTACTTCGTCTGACGAGCCGACAGGCCGTCCGCTTTTTATAATCTTAATTATGGAATTTTTAGAGATACAATAACCAAGGATTGTTTCTATATTTCGCCATGGTGTCGGTGATGTGTCTCCTTTGTTTCCATAATATTGGCGAGTGGAATGTGCCGCGTCGCAGCGTGGCCATTCCGTCGCTTCTGACGTAGGCGCGTTTCCAAATCTATATTATGGTTTACAACA
>NW_014333541.1:46072-56525 GCF_000341935.2 Cephus cinctus
CTGATATTTCGCCATGGTGTCGGTGATGTGTCTCCTTTGTTTCCATAATATTGGCGAGTGGAATGTGCCGCGTCGCAGCGTGGCCATTCCGTCGCTTCTGACGTAGGCGCGTTTCCAAATCTATATTATGGTTTACAACAAAGGGGTCCTCTGCCGGTCTGATATCGCGCGCCCACATCCCTCGCATCTAGCGTTTGGAAAAAGTTTTTTATTATTTTTTGGTTATTAAACAAAAAAAGAAGGATTGTTCGACTCATACTGACTTCTTATTCCTCATGAGAATTAAACATCGACCCGATGTATGAGAATACAGTGTCTAACAGGTTTTCATCACCCCCTACATTTTTAAAGTTCGCAATTTCGACAAAAAAAAGACGTTAAGCGCTAAAAAATACCTCTTTATACGTTACCTTCTTCGAGAGTATCCGCGGCGCGTGGGGCCTCATCGAGCTCCGCTAATACATTGGCCACTTCGTCGGTATCCGCTGGTTCGTATACGCCGTTCCTTATAACCCACAACACCGGCTCTTCCGCATCGTCGTGCTCCTGCGGGGGCAGTGGATTACCCGGTACAATGGGTTCTCGAAATTGATTGTGGTCGTTGTAGCCAGCAGCCTCGAGTGGAGCTACATCTTTTTTTTTTGACTTTTTATTTTCACGCAGATGAGTTTTAAACGGTGTCTGTAAATTTATCATTATTATATTGACCGTGCTCGTTAGAAGCGCTGGAACAGTTCCGTCTGAGACATCGTAGAAGCTAGACGTGTTTATCATCACGGTTTCGCGAGTGTAGTACAGTCTGTTTGTGTTACGAAAGTGCTATATATTATAGTAGCTCGCGTATAGTGACGACCTTCTCGGCTCGCGCCTTTTATATTATTGTACTTTTTATATACCTATTATAGGTATCGTTCTATATCTCTGACTACAGAGATATGAACACTCCACCCAACGTCATGTTAAACTCACAGCAAAATTCTCAAACTACTCCTAACGTTATGAATAACTCACAGAAATATTCTTCAGTTTCGTTTGCAAATATTGTAGAACAAAGCCGCTTCCCTACCAAAGAGCAAGCTATTATTTTAGATGCTATTGAGGGTCACACAGTGCACGACAACACTATTGCACTAGCTGCATTAATCAATCCTGTTAACATAATGTACGTATCACGTATCTCGCACAGCAGAATATGCTTTTATCTAAATAGTAAAGATCTTGTTTCTAAGCTTATCGATCAAGAAACTAAAGTAAACATTTGGCGCACATTTCTTAGTAATCCGGCCATTGATTTCAAGAGCCAAAAGAATTATAATATCGAACGTCTGCCCGATCATACCTCACTCTTCGATCATCAATGAATTAAACAAAATCAACGTTACGCCTGTTTCGCAAATTACTTCTATAAGAGCTGGTATCGGCAATCCTGGTTTTACTCATATTTTAAGCTTTCGAAGGCAAATGTTTATAAAACCAGAAGACTTTGATAAACTTCCGCACAACATGCAAATTACGTACGACGATACAAATTTTTGGATCTATTTCTCCGCGGAAAAAAATTACCTGCTTTCTTTGCAAGGAGGAAGGTCACCTTGCAAAATTCTGCAAAAATGTAGAAACGTCTTCTCAACCTGTTAGTGATAATAACGACACTGAACCCACCGACAAACAGATCGACAACGAAGAATCAGCCGTTAAAAGTAACAATTTAACAGAAAATACAGCTGCTCCTAGCGAACAAGCAGGCGCCTCGCTTGTAGATATAACTAAAACAAATCTTCAGCCAGTTCTTCAAACTACCGGTATCAAAAGGGCTCTATCAACATCAAATTCTGCAATGTCTAACGAATCTGCTATTAACAAGATTGAAATTGACAGCGACGGCTTTAAAACTGTACGTAATCTCAAAAATCACAGGAAAAAGGTAATAAAAGTGCATCAAACCTCCTTAGAAGATGTTACTCACTCACTCAAGCCAGCTTTTAATAACTCTGAATTCAACGCAATTAAATATCTGTTTAACATCAACACTTTAGCTGAACTAATTTTCAGTACTTACGGCAGTACTAACTACAAGGAAAGTATATCAAAATACAGAAATAATCTTACAGCTCTACATTCCATGCTTACTGATATTTACAATTTTGTAAACGAGAGAAAAATCAAGACAAGAATTACTCGAATAAAAAATAGTATTATAGAGAACACACCTACGCCAGATGAATTAATGAGTGACTCTAGTGTGGATGACGGCGTCTCATCCTAGATTGCAGAAATTTCTTTTTTATAATTCTATAATTTTCAAAAATGGCTACCTTCAACTCTTCTGCTTCAAAATCTCTTCGAGTTTTGTTTTGGAACATTCGAAGCATAAATCAACGCAAAAGAGAACTTCCAGACATTCTCAAAGAAATCGACATATTTTTATGTGTTGAATCTTGGCTTCAAGATGACGACAAGGATCCTGACTACATTTTTGTTCCTGGCTTCATTCAACTCAAGAAAAATCGCACTTACGCACGAGCAGGTGGCATCTTAATTTTAGTCCGTCAAAATATTGCGTTTTGTGAAATAAATACCGTTTCTCCGCATCACACTGTCGAGATTTGCGGCATACGTCTTACCAATACTAAACCGGTCATCAATATTATTACGTGTTACAGAGCTCCGAGTAACCTAAATTGTTAAATAGTATTAATAATTATTCTTTATTCCTACACAATAATAATACTGTAACTCGTTCTGATTTTCGTAGAAATATTCATTTGAACATTGATTTCTTTTTTTCTACGACTAATATTGCTCATTTAATCAACTTCAATATTTACGATACAACCCTGGGCTCTGATCACTACCCAATATATTTTACTATCAATGCAGATAAAAATGTTTACGTTAAAAAAAAGCTTTAAAATTAAATCTCTAAAAACTGATTGGGTTAAATTTGACACAGATCTAGAAAACGAGTTTTCACAATTTTTTTCTATTGATTATACAAATTCTTCTCCGTCAAACAAGTATACTATTTTTACAAATATTATTGCAAAAACTCTCCAAAATGGCACTCCCACGAAAAAAATACCTAAAAATCATAAGAAACATCATCCCGTACCCTGGTGGGATAGTGATTATGACAGAATTAAAAGATTACGCAAAGCGGCTTTTAAAAAATGGGAGTTTAGTAAAAATCTTGAGGATCTCATTGAGTACAATAAACTTGTTGCGTTGGCTAAAAAAACTTTTAAAAACAAAAAAACAGAATCGTTCAGAAAATTTGCAGAGACCATAGATTTTCGTACTGACACGTCTTATGTTTGGAATACTTGTAAAATTTTTAAAAACAAACTAACAAAAGTATATTCCATTAGCGCTAATTCTAATTTACAAAATGCTGCTGACATAAGTAAAACTTTAGATAGAATCTGTCCCCCTTGGGTAGAAACTGATCCTGATTTTATTCCAACTTGCAATGAAAACACATTTTTTGACTTACCTTTTAACCTCGCTGAGTATAATTCTGCTTTAAATTCGAAAAAAAAATAAATCTGCCTCTGGTTTAGATGGCATTGATTATGAAGTAATTAAAAGACTTCCTCTCAAATACAAACTAATCCTGATAGATATTTTCAATGATATGTATCTTCTAGGTGATTTTCCAGAAAGCTGGCAAAAGTCTTTTGTACTTTTTATTGATAAGCCTGACAAAAAAGGAGTTAGACCAATTTCTCTTACAGCTAGTCTCTGCAAACTTTTCGAATCGTTAATTAAAAGCAGACTGCAATGGTTTTGTGAAAATAATAATATACTACCTAAATCCCAATCAGGTTTTAGAAAAGGTAGATCATGCATCGATAACCTGCCGATCTCGCTCTTCAAGCAGATCAAGCAATATCATATAATCGACACTTACTGGCTGTATTTTTAGATGTCAGCGGTGCTTTCGACAATGTCAATAGTGATATTCTTTTGAAAAAGCTCTCCGAAATTGGCTGTTCTTACTCTCTTGTAAAATTTGTAAAATTTATAACCCATCAAAGATTTATTTACACGGACTCACTAGATAACGACTATAAAATAAGTTACAAGGGGGTGCCTCAAGGTGGCGTCTTGAGCTCACTCCTTTATCTTATTTACGTCAAGGACATTGTTAAAAACATATCTAAAAGTATTACAATCTCGCAATTTGCAGATGACATTTGCTTGTACCCTAAAATCTCTTCTATTAAAAGATGTAAGAATGTTCTTAAAAAAGCTATATCAATAGTTAATAAAAATCTGAATGAATTAGGTCTAGATTTGGCTCCGCACAAGACAATATTAATTCACTTTAACAATAAAAATATACTTCCTGGCCAAACTGAAATAGAAATTGACAACCATATTATAAAATCTAGTGAAACTGTTAAATTCCTTGGCATAACTTTTGATTACAAGCTCTCGTTTGTACCTCATATTAACAATCTAAAAAAAAACTGTTTTCGTAAAATGAATATTATTAAATTTTTGTGCGGCGTCAAATGGGGATCGAATCCTAGCACTCTTCTTATTCTGTATAAAAGCTTTGTGCGATCGATGCTGGACTATGGCTCTTTTGTTTATTATCCTAAAACCAAAACCCAAATTGATAATTTGGAGAAAATTCAATTTGCCAACTTAAGAATAGTCATGGGATATCGAATATCAACTCCGAAAAATATAATTATTGCCGAAACTAAGCTTCAATCGATTGAAGAGCGCACAAAATTTCTATGTAAATGTTATTTAGTAAAAATTCTCTCGAACAAAGATTTAGCTATTTATAACACTGTTTGCCAAACTTATACTTTTTTAAATCGTAATAAGAAGTTGAGAAAATTGAGGATTTTACACTTACGTATAAATGAAATTTTTCAACTAGAATTTTTCTCTGAACGCAACTTTAATATTTACACGTTCGATTATCAAACGATTATTGCAAGCGTTGATGTAAACGATGAATTTGGCTTAAACTTGAAAAATGATCTGAATCCCAACGATAAAATACTAGAATTATTATGTAACACCAACGCTCAAGCTCTGTATACTGATGGAAGTAAAATTGCAAACTCTCTCGTTGGTTCTGCATGTATTGTAACGTGGCGTCAGGACGACACATTACAGAAGCCCCGCACCTCCGCGCGCTGCCGACAGCACGGCAATGCCTCCAGCCTCCATCTCCAAAGAGTTCGTAGGTCCGTGGTTGGGAGGAGGGAACGGGGGAAAGTAGTTGACTGGCGGCGGAGGCACGGGGCCCTTTTGGGTTGAGAGCCCGCACGCAAGGGGTGCTCAACCGCCAGGACGCACTGCCGGTACCCCGGGAACTTTTATCGGCTACGGTTTGCGGGTCCGCGGGGAGGGCGCCGGAGAGGAGATTTGTTTTGATTTCTGACCTACCGCGAAGAGCGGTAGGTAGGACAGAGAGTGTTTCGCGGGGAGTCTGCGTGTAAGGACTCGGGTGTCCGGCGGACCGCGAGAAAGAAGTCCTTCTTCCGTGCTCGGGCGATAGCAGAGCTATCGGATAATCGCGGATTGCGATTATCGGGATCTCTCGCAGAGAACTATGGCTCGCGGTTTTTGTATGGTCTAGTACCAGTGCGTGGCCGAGTGTGTGAAATTCCGAGTGTTTGATGGACACCCTCGTGGAGCCGGGATGCGGCACCATGGGGATAGGCGGAAGGGACACGGCCACCACGATTTGGATTTGGTACGGGACTGATGGAACAGCCAGTTCTCGGTAAGTACCGCGAGGGCGGTCTTATTTAGAGAATATCTTGCGCGAGAAGATAGCCGAGCGGGAGTGGTGCGGACACACGGATGCCTCAAGTGGCTACCGACGTCAGAGGGCACACTCCCGAGGAAGGAATGGCTCGTCTCCAACGAAACCTGTTTTTATCGCGAATTCGGTAGGGACACCGAAATAGGGACAGGTCTGGGGCAGGCTAGAAATCACGACTCGAAATAGTCGTGAGCCGCCGTTGGAGAACACACTGTACGCGACGGGATTTGTATTGTAAAATCCGCCGTTCATTTGATGGTAATAAACGGAACGGTATCCTACTCGCTGTCTTATTATTTTGCGCGCCTATCCGTTGACTCCGAAATTCTCTCTCGTCGCCCCTATGTTCCTCTCTACCATTTTCAGTGCGCTGAGGCTGAGCCGCCGGGAAACCTGAAAACGGCCGTGGTGAGAGATGGTGGTGCGGGAAAGCCGCACCTGGCGCCCAACAATTAGATCTTCGGATCTTTTTCTTCGATTTCAGCACGTTGGGAGCAGCCACGGATTATTTGTAGGCGACGCCGATGAACGGTACACGTCACAATATATTTCCTCAAGCCAACTTACAGATTGGTAAAACTTTAAACGCTAACGCTTCTGTATACACCGCAGAATGCGTTGCCCTACTAGATGCCATCAAGTATGTAAAAGACAGTGAATATGAAAACTTCATTATAATGTCAGATTCTCTTAGCGCTTTACAAAACTTGATTAATTCACAATTTTGTATTAGAAGAAATTATTACATTCTTAAAACTAAAGAAACTTATAATAACATTTTATTAACTACTCCAAACAAATCTGTTAAATTCTATTGAGTTCCGTCCCATGTTGGAATCGAAGGTAACGAGGCTGCCGACGTTCTTGCAAAAAGTTTTACCAACAAAATTAATGTCGATGAATGCAACAACCCGTATACTGATTTCTTTGAAGTATTTAAAAAAGAATCTTTTCTAAATACTCTTTCTAAAGCTGTGGAAGAAAGTAACACTAAAGGAAACATTTTTTTTGATTATTACTTTTCCACTTCAACTAAACCTTGGTTTGCCAATAAATCTTATTCACGAAATTATATCACTTCCATAAATAGGTGTCGATCCAACCACTACAGTTTAGCAGCCTCGTTAGCTAGAATTCAGATATTAGATAGCCCTATATGTGAATGTAAAGAAGGTATTGAAGATTTAAACTATATTATTCGGCAATGCTCATTATTCGATAATGAAAGAAATATACTTCTCAAAAAATTTTTCAAATTAAAACTTCAACTGCCTTTAAGAATCGAAAACATCATCGATAAACCAAACTCCTTCGCTTGTAAATTCGTTGCGGAATTTTTGTTAGCTTGTAAAAAATCTGTATAATCTGTATATTTATTTTTGTTTATATAATCTCTACTATTTTGTATTTACTTTTAATTCAATAAAGTAAGCAAAATAAGTCTCTAATGAGACTTAAACGCTATAAATTAAAAAAAAAAAGAAGCGCTGGAAATGGTGGAGCGGTCATCATCACCATTGTTGTCGTCGTCGTCGTCGTGATCGCTACGGGCCGACACTATTGCCATGAGCTCGTCTGTAAAAAATTATGAACAAGATCGCGTTTTTTTTTTTCCTTTTTTTTCCGATGCTGTTTAACGCATACCTCATGTATCGTAAAGCAATTCTTCTTCTTCTTCTTCTTCTTCTTTTTCCATCATTTGTATGTCCAGCGCTGTCGATGGACCTACCACTTGTTTTTAATAAAAGCGTGAATTAGACGTAAACTTTTTTTTTTAAAAGTGTATGTTTTACCGTTAGCGCCTTGTATCACCGTCGCCATGCTGGTGCTGGGCTCCGGGTAAACCTCCTCTATACGATCGAGGCACCCTAAAAGCAACCGCTCCTCCTCGGGGGCGCCTTCCTGGTAAAAGCGCGTCAATTCTTGTAAAATTTATTTAGTTTTTAAAAAAGCAATTTATTTAGGAGCTATTACTGGTGATCGGTTATAATAGCCCTGATGATGTGGCTATTGCGCACTCCACGTTTGTTGATACACGCTGCGGCTAACGAGAGTATGTACGGATCGTTTTTGAAATATCCTCTTTCATGACCCCTGGCTAACACGCGCAGAGTACAATGGGAAAATACACTTTTTAATCTACGAGTCAGCGTGCGAAAACCGAAATATTTTAACTCGCGACACCACACCGGTAAGAATAATCTCGGGTTTCCAAGAGTATTCAAGCGGCGTGTCTTGACGAAATCGACGATACAGTCGCGAATATTCCCAAAGATGACTTTTTTTTTTGCTTGAAGCTGGTGATTGCTGTAAGTGATCAGACTATCTGGCGAGATATCGTGATACGAACTAAAACAGGATACGTCTAGTCCGCGGACATCTTACAGCCGCGGCGATATTAATTTCAAAACAATACTATACGAAACAGTTGAATCAGCAAAAAATATCACGATTTTCTTATAGGATCGTTATTCGTCGAAAATCGGATAAAAACGTTTTAATCGTAAAAAAATATATATATTATTGGTCGCTCATGCGCCGATCGCGAAAAACTGCGTATTCTTAATACGGGAGAAAACGGCATAGAGGTGTTGCGTCGGGAGCTGCAGCCATCTACTGACGTACACCGTTCGAGGTTGCATCAGCATCTCGCCATCGTAGTGTAGGGTTAGAGATACGAATCATGCTACTCTGTGTACATAGGTATATTTTTACTTTATTTATATTTATGAATTAGAATCGACTGGTACCAGAAGATCACACCAGTCTTTTACAACATCGAACTAGTCGATATCACCACCGACAAGTTGTACGCTGATATCTTTTCCGACACGGTCATCCCGCAGCAGTGTTTCGCAGCTCTCGTCGCGAAAAATTGCCATACACCGTATGTGCCGGATGTTATGTCGGAACGCTGTTCGTGTGTCCATATCGTAGTACACCAAATTGTTCGAGCTTTCAGTGTCCTCCTCCTCCTCATCGTTGTACACGTCGTGGGGTGTATAGGCTTCCCACGTGTTGTCGAGTGCTTCCAGGTACGCGTAAAAACCGCTAGGCATGCTGACCACGCTTGTTCGGCATTCCTTATATTTTAGGTGCGGTGGACCATCCCGACCATCCCGCGTCGTTAGGATAACACACCCAATAAATTCTGTCAAACTGCATCGTTTATCCAGAGTACGTAGCGCTGTCTCGTACGCCGGCATAGCCCTCAGGCACCCAGTGTGACGCAGCTTTCGTGTAATCTCTCGAGATGATTGAATGCCGCCAAGCAGGCCCATATGCCTCCAGACGCATAGATGCACGGTGCGGTAGCACTTCCGGTGTGGGCCTGCTCCACCTTTTCCTCAACATCGCTAGCTTTAATTTGTCCTATAACACCTGTTCTCGGATTCCCTAAGATTAAGTCACGATAACTAGACCCGGAAACAGAGAGTACCTTTGCTTGATCGGTCCAATATCTTCGAATCCGTAAGCGACACACAAACCTGGGAGATATGCCGATGGGCGCCAGGCATCCAGTGATGCCACGAGGAAACGATAATGAAATGCACCAAGGTAGCAATAAAAAACGAAAATCCAACGATACTCAGACCGATGCGTCGCGGAAGTCTGACTAGCTCAGCCCCGATAGGTATAGGAGAGGGGCGGCGGAATTAGAACATAAGAGCCGTAAGCCAGATTTACGTAAACAAAAATTTAACACTTTATTGCACCTGGCAACCAAAATGTAACAAACAATCAAAACCCAACAGAGGTACGAAAAGGCTACCCGAGGTAGTCGCGGTAACACGTAATGATTACAGATTTCGGAACATTTTTTCGGAAAACGAAGACACAGAAAATGATAACAACAAATATACGATTTGCGACCGCGTGGTCGACACTCCGACTGGCTCCTATTATGGAGGAAGCTTATGCGATCCTAGGTAGTGTGTAACTACGTGCCGACTGACTTCTATTCCTGTGAATTTTGGAAGTCCCGAGGATTCAGGTAGCCGCGGCGGGATTTATGCTATCATAAGTAGCCGTTTGCATTGCAACCCGTACGAGAAATACTTACACGCGCGATACGATCAATCAAAGAATAAAAGGCACGTTAACATTCACGGAAATATCCGGACAAGTGTACTCACGCAAATTAATAAAACGTAAAATAAAGTAAACGAACGGACGACACAAAACAGGCTTTTCGCCGTGGCCGTAATCGGGGAAACCACCACTAATACACTGGTCAGCAATTTGGGGTATGCGTCATCGTCTTTTTGTGCACTCGGTATCGCCCGTGATCGTCAGCCTTGCCGTTAGTTTCTCGTTGAACGCCTTCGAGTTAGCATCGCTGCGATGGATTTCGTGATCGAGATCGAGTACTTCAAAGACTCCGAGGGGCGTCTGGCACCGAAGGAGATCGGCGTTGTGGCTGTGGAAAGAAGATACATAGGCCACTGGATTGTTTCACCGTCCTGTGATTTCAATGAATTACCAGCAGCGATCAGAAGCGAAAACAACACCATGACACGCTATCAGCATGGTCTAGAGTGGTTCGATGGCGGCATAACGTACAAACAGCTATACACCAATCTCCGAAATATTGCCGGTATTTCGCGGAACATATACATGCGAGGTCCGGAGAGCGTACAAACAGCTATACACCAATCT
>NW_014333541.1:56745-61489 GCF_000341935.2 Cephus cinctus
ATAGTGACCATTACGAGTGTATCGTTCACGCTTGTAAGGAGACACGGGGCTCGTTTACCTGCGCTCTGAACAACGCATTACGTCTTGAATTCTGGCTTCGAAATAACGGACCGCATATATGAACACGCAAGACCTTTACCTCGGCCTTTGCGGTATATCGCAGCATACGATGGGTGTCTACGCAGCTGATAGAATACCCCGAAACTAGTCGAAACCCGCTGCTATTATCGCCAACACGGACGATCATACGAAACCAGGAGCACATTGGGTTGCAATGTACGTGGACGCTGACGGAGACGGCTACTACTTTGACAGCTACGGATTACCACCGCTGAATCATCACCACGCATCGAGACTCCGACGGAACTGTCGATCCTTCAGATGGAACACTCAGCAGCTTCAGAGCGAGACGTCAACGGTGTGCGGTCAATTCTGCATGATGTTTTTACACTACCTCTCCTCAGGCTTCGGGATGCATGCCTTCCAGAATGTGTTTAGTAGTGATTTGCGGAAAAACGATAGAATCGCACGAGAGTACTACGACGCTTTTGTGCAAAAGAAGCGTTTGGCAGATCGCCAGTATGCGCTGGATAATAAGATCTATGGTGGTGGTGGTGGTGGTGGTAGGATACAATATTCACGCTGTAAATCTGTATACATGTGTTAATATTTTTTTATTATTATAATAGTAGTTAATTTGTAAAACAGCAAGCGTTATTTAATATTAAAAAAAACAGTAAGTATAAAAAATTAAACTAGAATAAAAAAAAACTATTACTAAGCCCTATAGTATATATACAATATAAGTAAAATAATGATAAATAATGGCGGTGATGTGGTGTAGCGGTTAGCTTAAAATTAGTATTAATAGTATCTGTATGCTAGGGTATATATATACATATAATAATAATAAATAAAGACGAATGACAAAAATTTACATATTTACAATTTACATCTCATACCTGGGGCGGGGGAGGGACTTCTGCAACCCCCTGCCTTAATAACAGCTCACTGTTATCGCAGAAGTACCCTATGCAAGCTATGCAGTCGCCGGGTGCATACGCGTGCATCACACACCGAGCACAGCGTACACAGACGCCCACGCGCAGATCTATTGCGGGGTCAATCTTTAAATAATGTTTTACACGCGCTGTGTACTCCGCCCTCTGCTCGGCCGTCTGCGCTCGCATGCACCCGTAGCATAGCTCCTCCTCCTCCCCGCCCCGCACGTATAAGCAGCCGAATAAGCACTGGCCCTCGTGAAAGGGGGCGAAGAAAGCATTGAGGGGCGGCGGTATCCCGTCCAGCAGTGGCTCCTCGAATGGTCCTTCTGCCCCCTCGGGCGGTGTATCCGATCGTCTTGGTGCCATGATCTGTAACATTTCCGTTTTTTTTTGTTAATAAATATGCTTAAAGTAAATACAAAACAGGGTAGTCTTGAAATTATTACACTTACCGGTCCCGTAATATATATAATTGACTATTACGTCGGACGGCGCTATGCGTCCTTGCAGCGTCTAGAAATAAGCGTAAAAGGTGTCGGATATATACAATTTTTTAAATCAAATAAAAACCTGTGCAGGTTTAAAATTATTACACTTACCGGTCCCGTAATATATATAATTGACTATTACGTCGGACGGCGCTATGCGTCCTTGCAGCGTCTAGAAATAAGCGTAAAAGGTGTCGGATATATACAATTTTTTAAATTGTATTTTAAAAATTTTTTTTAAACCTGTGCAGGTTTAAAATTATTACACTTACAGCTCCGGTGACACTCGGCTGTAGCCTGAAGGGGCCTGGTGCGGTTCGTCCTTTTTTTTTTGTAATATCTAGATATAAATGTCAAAGATGTCAGATACAAAATAAAGAAAAAAACAAAAAAAAATAATGTATACAAGCTCAACACAGATATGCATACCACTTTATTAATATTTTCTTTTTTCCCATACTCTAGTTCTAGTTCCCGTACTCTCTTTTTCTTTTCCCGAATTAGCCTAGAAAACAGGGTAAACATTAAATGAAATAACTAGGGTAGAAATTAAAAACGAGAAAAATTTTTTTTTACACTTACCAGTGGTTCTGAACTGTTTTTCTTCTTCTTCTTTATCACCACTTGTATTTATGGGTATTCAGTATTTACTGTATTTTGCAATGGGCACCAAGGTACTGACGAGATGCCGCGACGACATCTCACAGGTAACCATCTTTTCCCCACCATAGCCCTGATTTTTTGCATAGTTGCAAATAAGAGACACATGTAGTAGGGGTTACGAGGGCCTGAAATTCATAGGGTTGGTCAAGACAGTGGTACCCCCACGCCAACCGTATTTGCGCATCGTTCGCTAAATTGAGCAAAAGAGGGGCACCAAAAGCAGCTAATTTATATGTGGAGGGTTCATCCCGAGTAAAATATTAAGGGGTTGGATGACCACCCATCGATAGCTAAAGGTATCGAAAAAGTATCGCCAATGCGTACGATGCTTGTATAATATAGGGTATTTCTTACAAAAAAGAACCGTATTCTACTTTACAACGGTATCTCCTTAGGGTAATTAAAAAGTTACCGACCGGCGGTCAATGCATAATTACCGACCGTGATAGGCCCCTGGGGGCATACAACGCCGCTGCTACTGAGTTTCGGGCCCTTAGGACCAGGTCCGCTTGGTGGGGCATCGCCTCATGGCTGAGGGGTGGGGAGAGCCTGTCACATAGGCGAGGCGGGTGACGTCATAGCGCGGCGTGGAGAGCCAGAGCGCTGCGCGCTCCATGACTCATGGGGGATAGTGGTGGGGGTTTGTTGTGACGGCCAGAAGTGGTATGTAACTACTTACAGAATTTCGCTTACCATATAGAATCTAACGGAGCTTTAGAGCGTTCTCATCGGACACTGGCGGAATACTTACGGAATTTTATCAGTCTAGATCAAGAAGACTGGGACGAATGTCTTCCTTACGCCATGTTTACTTATAATACTACTCCGCATACTGCTACGGGATTTACTCCATTCGAATTAACCTATGGCAGACAAGCCCTATTGCCTAGCACATTTAAAAAGGAACCAAAACCCACGTACAATTACGATGACTTCTCTAGAGATGGCTCTTTTTCAGGAAATAGAAGCCAAATTAGAATACGTTAAGGAAACCACCCTCGATCCACCATCAAAAAGGAAAAGAGGACTAATTGACGGACTAGGATCTTTAGCCAAATCCTTGTTCGGCACAATGGATGTCGAGGACGCCAAACTGATAAACGATCAGATAACGGCTCTTAATAAAGAAGGAAGCGCATTAAAAACCGCTTTAAAAAATGAGATGCAGATCACCAAAGCAAATTTACGGATGATAAATGAAACCGCAGCTAACGCTGAACACAACGAAATGATGCTGTTTAACATCACCTCTCATATCAAACAATAAATGGACGAAGGATTCAAACTGGAATCTTTCCGAGAAAAACTCGATGAACATTTTATCATCCTCTCGCTATACATCGAAATCTTCCATGGATGTATTCAGGATCAAGTAGAATATCTGGTAGAAATCCAAAAGGGCATCTTATATCCAGGAATAGTGTCATATCCGAAAATAATTGAGCCACTGAAGGAATCCCTAGAACACTTACCTCAAGGGTTAAACTACCCAATAGCCTTAATACCCGAAAACGCAAGATACCTTAAAGAAATTTCGGAACTACAGGCCTATAACGAAGGTAACTCCATCGTTACCATAATCAAGATACCGCTGACATCATCCCAAGAGTATCAAGTAAACCGAATACAGTCTCTGCCTGTCCACATGAGAAATGGCACACACGCTTATATAAAGGCGGAAGAAAATTACGCAATGGTAGGACACGAGATGCAAACGTTTATCAGGATGACGCGAACTGAATTGGAGAACTGTAAGAGAATTAAGGGTGAATACTTGTGTGAAGCAAGACACCCAGTGTTTAAAATTAGACCATACGGTTCCTGCGAAACCCAACTTTTTACACATCCATCGTCGTACCCTCCATCATGCGAAACAAGGCAAATCAAAATCGAAAACACACTCCTAATCGAAATGGAGAACCCCAACTCTTGGCTATATGTTGCGGACAAACCAGAATAAATGATGGTATCATGTAATAATGAAAATCCAAAAAGGGTAGTTATGCAAGGCTCATGTATAATATAATAAAAGGAAAATGTAAACTAACCACCGAAGGTTTCACTCTAGAAACCAAAGGAAATTATAAGTTAGATGTAACTTTAAACTATTTACCTCCTCTAAACCTAACACTAATTACCGATAATTATGCGCCAAATATTGTATCAAATAATAATAATATACAACCTAAGCTCAGAAGCCTCATAGAGCCGTCAGAAATAGAGAAATCTGGTAAACCATCTGGCGAGACCATCTGGTAAATGCGTTAATGCGACTGAGTACGCACTATAACGTCCAGCGTTGGAAGCAAGTGAATGTAAGCTAGAGATCGTGATAGTCTATGAGCATGAGTGCGAGGGAGTCGACTGCAAGGGACGTGGCTTCATACTCTTTTCATGTGTGTGGCATACTGATTGTTTAAACGTCTTACAGGTTTGGTGTTGATAAATGATATAAAAGCACTAGGTTCAGACTTAAATTGCGAAGTAGCGTTTATTGGGAAACGAAGAACTAAGCACAACGCCGTACATGTAACACGTGGCGTTCCTCTCTGCACACTGCCCACGTTCACGGCGCCCCCCCCCCCCCCC
>NW_014333541.1:61499-68783 GCF_000341935.2 Cephus cinctus
TATCTCCTTAGGGTAATTAAAAAGTTACCGACCGGCGGTCAATGCATAATTACCGACCGTGATAGGCCCCTGGGGGCATACAACGCCGCTGCTACTGAGTTTCGGGCCCTTAGGACCAGGTCCGCTTGGTGGGGCATCGCCTCATGGCTGAGGGGTGGGGAGAGCCTGTCACATAGGCGAGGCGGGTGACGTCATAGCGCGGCGTGGAGAGCCAGAGCGCTGCGCGCTCCATGACTCATGGGGGATAGTGGTGGGGGTTTGTTGTGACGGCCAGAAGTGGTATGTAACTACTTACAGAATTTCGCTTACCATATAGAATCTAACGGAGCTTTAGAGCGTTCTCATCGGACACTGGCGGAATACTTACGGAATTTTATCAGTCTAGATCAAGAAGACTGGGACGAATGTCTTCCTTACGCCATGTTTACTTATAATACTACTCCGCATACTGCTACGGGATTTACTCCATTCGAATTAACCTATGGCAGACAAGCCCTATTGCCTAGCACATTTAAAAAGGAACCAAAACCCACGTACAATTACGATGACTTCTCTAGAGATGGCTCTTTTTCAGGAAATAGAAGCCAAATTAGAATACGTTAAGGAAACCACCCTCGATCCACCATCAAAAAGGAAAAGAGGACTAATTGACGGACTAGGATCTTTAGCCAAATCCTTGTTCGGCACAATGGATGTCGAGGACGCCAAACTGATAAACGATCAGATAACGGCTCTTAATAAAGAAGGAAGCGCATTAAAAACCGCTTTAAAAAATGAGATGCAGATCACCAAAGCAAATTTACGGATGATAAATGAAACCGCAGCTAACGCTGAACACAACGAAATGATGCTGTTTAACATCACCTCTCATATCAAACAATAAATGGACGAAGGATTCAAACTGGAATCTTTCCGAGAAAAACTCGATGAACATTTTATCATCCTCTCGCTATACATCGAAATCTTCCATGGATGTATTCAGGATCAAGTAGAATATCTGGTAGAAATCCAAAAGGGCATCTTATATCCAGGAATAGTGTCATATCCGAAAATAATTGAGCCACTGAAGGAATCCCTAGAACACTTACCTCAAGGGTTAAACTACCCAATAGCCTTAATACCCGAAAACGCAAGATACCTTAAAGAAATTTCGGAACTACAGGCCTATAACGAAGGTAACTCCATCGTTACCATAATCAAGATACCGCTGACATCATCCCAAGAGTATCAAGTAAACCGAATACAGTCTCTGCCTGTCCACATGAGAAATGGCACACACGCTTATATAAAGGCGGAAGAAAATTACGCAATGGTAGGACACGAGATGCAAACGTTTATCAGGATGACGCGAACTGAATTGGAGAACTGTAAGAGAATTAAGGGTGAATACTTGTGTGAAGCAAGACACCCAGTGTTTAAAATTAGACCATACGGTTCCTGCGAAACCCAACTTTTTACACATCCATCGTCGTACCCTCCATCATGCGAAACAAGGCAAATCAAAATCGAAAACACACTCCTAATCGAAATGGAGAACCCCAACTCTTGGCTATATGTTGCGGACAAACCAGAATAAATGATGGTATCATGTAATAATGAAAATCCAAAAAGGGTAGTTATGCAAGGCTCATGTATAATATAATAAAAGGAAAATGTAAACTAACCACCGAAGGTTTCACTCTAGAAACCAAAGGAAATTATAAGTTAGATGTAACTTTAAACTATTTACCTCCTCTAAACCTAACACTAATTACCGATAATTATGCGCCAAATATTGTATCAAATAATAATAATATACAACCTAAGCTCAGAAGCCTCATAGAGCCGTCAGAAATAGAGAAATCTGGTAAACCATCTGGCGAGACCATCTGGTAAATGCGTTAATGCGACTGAGTACGCACTATAACGTCCAGCGTTGGAAGCAAGTGAATGTAAGCTAGAGATCGTGATAGTCTATGAGCATGAGTGCGAGGGAGTCGACTGCAAGGGACGTGGCTTCATACTCTTTTCATGTGTGTGGCATACTGATTGTTTAAACGTCTTACAGGTTTGGTGTTGATAAATGATATAAAAGCACTAGGTTCAGACTTAAATTGCGAAGTAGCGTTTATTGGGAAACGAAGAACTAAGCACAACGCCGTACATGTAACACGTGGCGTTCCTCTCTGCACACTGCCCACGTTCACGGCGCCCCCCCCCCCCCCCGTAACACGTGGCGCTCCTCTCTGCACACTGCCCACGCTTACGGCGCGCTCTCCCGTGGCAACGTGCCCTCGCCGCCAAAAATCCCTGGACGGTTGGGACAAACGTCCTCCTAGTTCCTAACATCCTCCCACCTGGAGTTTTGAACTCCATCGACGCTCACATAAGATACACTTAATATCGAACTTTGACAAAAAATGAAAGATATACATATAAAATAAATGAGCTACAATCTTATACATAACACGGTTTCTTGCTAATACGACCGCTTCGAGTCTTCACAACATTTTTTGTGTTACAGGCAGTTTTAGGTTCGTACTTTTTTCCGTTTTTGATATTGTTAGGAATAATATCATTCTTTACTACCTTAAGCATATTATTTTCCTTTGCAATATGGTGTTCAATTTCTAGAGGGTAAATTCGCTGCAACGGTCTTTTAAGCTGGCCCTCCTTCGTTTTCAAAACCGCAACTCTCATGTCGTTATCTAACACTAGCTCTAGATGTACTGCGCGGTATACGGCGCAAGTAAATAAGCAGATCCAGGCTGTTCGCTGTCCTCGTAAGTATAATGGCCCTGCAAAATCTATACCTGTAACTTCAAATGCAGCAGCATCTTTTACCCGATTCAGGGGCAAAGGGGCTGGATCTACTTTCATCGGTTTAGTACATTGTCCTTTACACATAACGCAATTTGAGATTATTTCTTGTACCGTTTTTCGCATACGCAAGATCCAATATTTCTCTTTCAATTGACACATTACGGATTGTACTCCTGCATGGTTCATACTTTCGTGCGTTTCACGTATTAACAATGCTACAACTTTGTGTTTGCTGTCTAATAATATTGGCCACAAAAACGAGAAATTATCGCTTCGTTGTATTATTCTTGTTTTTAGTCGTAATAAACCATCGGTATGTTTGAAAACTTTAATCGCTGATAACTTTGGATCATTTTTTGGTAAAAACATTTCATTTTGTAAACACTTTAATAGTTTGTTTTCTGTTTCGTTAATCTCTTTATACATATGTCAAATACTTAGTCTCTATAGGTACTTTTTTCAAAAATTTCTTAAATCTAATCATGATACATAAAAATCGTATGAACTTATTGTACGATGAAAACTTATTTACTAAGTTCCCGTCAATGTGTTTGATATTAAGCATTGAGATCTCAGCTGACTTTTTCAGCTCACTATTTACCTCGTTATCATTAATTTTAACTTTAGAAATTGGCCAGTTTTCTTGACTTTCGAGTAGCCAGTTCGGTCCCTCCCACCAGCGCGAATCGTACAATTGTTTAGCTTGGCATCCGCGCGACGGAAGATCCGCTGGGTTTTGAGGTCCGGGCACGTATTTCCACGTCCACGATGCCGATAAACGGCGAATTTCGCGTACGCGGTTCCAGACAAATACGCCCCACTGACTATCTCGATTTATCCAAGTCAATACAGTGGTCGAATCGGACCAACAAAAAACGGGTATATCTTTATTGGTGAGAACTTGTAAAATATCCTCAGTTTGACGGCTGCCTATGCACGCGGCCAAGAGTTCGAGACGCGGGATGCTTGCACTATTTGGTGCGATTCGCGCTTTCGCGGCGAGCAAATGCAAATCTACGTGATTCTCGTTCTCTACACGCAAAAATGTAACCGCGGCATAGGCCGTTTGACTTGCATCACAAAAAGTGTGCAAGGAAAAAACGCCTGAACCGTAATGTCTAGGTCATTCGATTTTACTTAGATAAGGCAGTTGCTTGTACCAACTTAAAAACTCTTTACTCGTCTTTTCGTCTACCGGTGTATCTCAATCGTATCCCGAATTCCACAATTTTTTCAATATCAGTCTGGGGATTACTGTGACCGGTGCTGTGAATCCGATTAGATCGAATACCTTATGCGCGGTTGAAAGAATCGTGCGTTTTTTTATCTCGTTAATGTTCTCATTAATCATTGTGGGGTTAATCGATATCGTATCTCGCGATTTATTAAATAAAATTCCGAGTACTCGTGTGGTCTCTTTTTCCGAAGAATCGTGAGTATACTCCCACCCTCGCAATTCGAAACTACCCTTAGCCATTATCAGTTTTGCCTGTTCAATAAAAGAATTTAGTTCCAGCTGTGATTTGACGCTCGTAACGCAATTATCTACGTAAAAGGAGTTTGTTAATTATTTAATATTATCTTTGGATCCTAAATCTTTATCGTGCATCTTTATAGTTTCCGAAAAATGATATTCTAGTACGGCCCCCAATCAAAATGGACTACATGTAAGGCCAAAAACTACGCGTTTGTGTCGTAGAGCTGTTATTTTTCCCTTTGAAAACCATAAAAAACGTAAATAGTCGCGATCTTTCGGATTGATCTCAAGTTGAAGAAAAGCTTTACGAATATCGGCAATCACGCCTATCTTGTCTTCTCGAAATCTGAATAATGTGGCTGGAATCAATTCTATTAAGTTGTGTCCCTTTTCAAGGCACTGATTTAGCGAAGGAAAGCCTTCCTCGCTCGCAGAGGCATCATTTACCGGCCGTACCGGAGTAGTGCTTTCGGGTTTCACAACTGGACGGTGAGGTAGATAATGTGCGGAATTTTTTAACTCATCGTCCGGTACACGTTCAATTATACCCTGTTAAAGCCACTCCGAAAATATTTTATCATACGCATCATAGAGATCCTTTTTATTCAGACTTTTGACAGTACTATTTAGTCTACTGTTAGCTACTCCTAGATTACGCGAAAGCGGCGGGTGGTCATCGATCCAAGGCAAATCAACCGTGTAATGTCCATTTTTATTCGGAGAGTCTGTACGCAAAAAATTTTCTTTCACTCTCTGTTCGTTTGTAATTCGATCAGCTCTCTCAATTGGATCTCGAATACCTATAACGTCTAACTTCCAGAGATTTGAATTATTTGCTTCGCTTACAAACATCGATACTTTATTAAGTGTACAGTCTTCTCGATTTTTTCTGGGTTTTTTACCCATAATTACCCAACCCAGTCTCGTTTCAAATGCCGACACATTATTATGCAAATCGTATTTCTTTCCTGTGAAAAGTTTGCCTGCTATGTCCGCGCCTATTAAAATATCTATAGCTTTATTTGAATCATCGGTACCTTCTCCTAAATCTGTGAGAGAAATATTGCTTTTTTTTTTAATTCACCAATCCAAGGAGGCTTTTTAATTGTTGGAATATCAGTACAAATAGTATTCTCATTCATTACTTGAAAATTACACGCATATTTGCCATTTAAACTCTTCATGTGAGCTAAATAAACGTCATGTTCCTTGAATTGCGAACTTATGCCGCCGAAGAGCGCGTGAGATACCTCTCTTTTACCAAGAAACTCGTACTTCATAAACTTCGCTACATCGAAACGAATATACGACCTATGAGAGCCTTGGTCGATAACCGCACGTACAACCTTTTCTCTCGAATCAGAATACAAAATAACTTGTAAGGTTTGCAAAATTACGTCAGGCATACTAATAAAATTAGCGAGATTCTGCTCTACTTCCTTTTCTTTATTCGGCAATTCGCTTTTACTCTAAACCGCGTTCATCGAACTACACAAGTCCGGACAGGTGAGTATCGAATGACGGTTGTTACACCAAGCGCACGATATTTTGACTTTACAAGTTTTTGCCTGATGATTGGTTTTTAAACATTTAAAGCAGCATCTCTTTTCTTTAATTAAACCTTTTCGCTCTTCGTACGGTAATTTTTTAGCTTTTTCGCAACTCGCGTTCTCGTGATCGTCGCCGCAAAAAATACACTTTTTTCTCTTACTCTAGCCTGAAAACAACGCACTGGCCGTCGGCTGCTCCGTAGACGTATTAATCTTCTCCTTACCCTTGTCCTTATTTTTCTTCTCCGTCGGAACTTGGGATGTGAAGCCTTTGATCGCCATATTATCTCTCTCTTCATTGCTGACCTCCGCTTTCAGGAACTGGAGTAGTCGGGTTAGACGATCTGGAATCTTGCCGCCGTCCGCTGCTTCGTGTTCCCCCTCAACACTCAGTGCCGAGCGTTGCCACGTTCTGAGAATCTCCTCCGGCAGCGAGGACTCGACGAGTGGATACAACATAGTTGCGCAGTTATTTGTTTTGACGCCTAACGTCTCAAGGGCGCGAATATGCGCCGATATTTTATCGTAAATAGTCGAAACATTGACTTTGTTTCCTTTGTTGGTTGCGTTCTGCAACGCGAGCGAAAGCAATTCTCGGGTATAAAATTCAATGAGTAAATCGTCTCGACCAAAGCGATTTTTGAGACTCTCGAAGGCTTTGTCGTAATTTTCGGACGTTGTCGGGAACCCATTGACTATATTTTCTGCTTTCGATCCTTCTTCCATCATCTGTTTCAAATATTTTAACTTGTCTTCCTTGGAAACAGATTTGTCTTCGTGGATTTTACGAAAATGTGACCAAAATTGTAACCACGTGCTCACACCGCCACTATATTTTACGAGTTTCAAAAATGGCCTCTTGAACGGCTTTTCACTTTGAGCTGTTGCCTGATTGCGAATTACGTCTTTTCGGGCATTTGTACCAGCGTTGCTCGAAAAATTTAACCTCGCTACCAAGAACTTCTCTTTGTACGCGTCGTGAAGCGTACCTTCTCTGTTTCGATAGTTGTCTCGTCGGCCGTTGTTGACGTTAGATCGAGGTATTTCGCATTAGCAAGCCCGAGCTCTTGCATTCTCGATTCAAGCATTTGCAAAGCAATTTGTCGTTCGTCCATCGAGACTGTCGCATTGTTACACTTAGCTGTGAAACTATTCAGACTCTTCGTAAAAAGCGTACGTTGCACAGTTCGCGTCTTCTTGGCTACCTCCATATTGAGGTTTTTATAATACGAAGCACAATTCTTCCCTCAACACCAAGGGTCCTGTCACGGTCACCAGATGTTTAAACGTCTTACAGGTCTGGTGTTGATAAATGATATAAAAGCACTAGGTTCAGACTTAAATTGCGAAGTAGCGTTTATTGGGAAACGAAGAATTAAGCACAACGCCGTACATGTAACACGTGGCGTTCCTCTCTGCACACTGCCCACGCTCACGGCGCCCCCCCCCCCCCCC